>NC_053023.1:53594136-53698307 GCF_003073215.2 Triticum urartu
TACCTCGCATGTTAAATGAGCACTCCATAGCTCGACTAGTTAAGCATGTAGTTCACTTTTTTAATGAACATAGTCAATCACTGGTTTCAGCTTATCAAACTTAACGAGCTTAACAAAACAACTAACAAGTTTCATGAGTAACTTGTAAAGCTGGTTATACTCCAGAACAAAGATTTTTATCTTAAGTAATAGTATATCAATGCATCTTAACCCACCTATTCAATTTAATTGACCACACCTATCTCATTGGAGGTAGCACCTGACACACACCCTCTATGGTATCCCTTCATAAAAATCACACCCTACTCTCATCCCACATGTCGCAACTTCACAGCTGAAGTAAAATAAGGTAAGAGAAAGGTGTGGCTGCTCCCGGGTGTAGGTGCACCCGCATGAACAGTACATTCAGGAAATAAAAAAAATGACAAAAAAACTGATTTTTTTTTACATCAAACAGACCAAAAGTTTTAGCATCTTGCAAAGTTTTGTGAGCAAATAACATTCAAGGAGCCCTCACAAAAAAATCACTGCTCAAAAGTGCACAAAACTTTGAACATTGATTTTGTGATTTTTGCTGAGGGCTCCTCGAATTTTATTTGTGGACGGAAATTTGCAAGAAGCGAAAACTTTTGATCTCATTTGATGTCACAAAATTTCAGATTTTTGTCGATTTTGTTTTGTATTTTTTTTAAATTATTGTTCATGTGGGTGTAGGTGCACCCGGGAGTAGAAAATTGAGTCTCGGTAATGTAATGCATGTTAACGAGAGCTCGCGAGTTTAACAAGCTTCTCAAATGAACCGAGTTGGGAATGGTTTTCTGCTCGTTAAGTTTACCGAGCTTAATGAGTCCAGCCTTAACAAGCATGAGAATAATGCGCCAAGCAGCTCGTTAATCCGCCCCACCTACACAATGTCAAGAGCTAGTGGAGAAATCAATGATTTACACAGCTAAATTATTACAAATGCAATAAGATGACCTACGGAGGAACCGCGGTGAACATCAACATCAATCATCAACGATGGCAACCTAGGTGTAGAAGTGCATGCTCTAGCCAATGCAACCAAAAGACCGATATAATGGAAGAGACTAGGCAGCACATTATACGTCAACACCCCCCCTCACGTGTGTCTCCCTCAGGCCTAAACGTGGACCGAAAGTGGGCTGCAATTTAATTGCTTCAGCCGGGTCTTGAACTCAAGACCTCTTGGCTCCGATACCATGTAGAAGTGCATGCTCTAGTCAATGCAACCCAAAGACCGATCTAATGGAAGAGACTAGGTAGCACATTACACGTCAACACTAGGGTAACAGGATGAGTGCTCCAACAACAATGTCTTTTGGCAAGGGGGGATGTGTGAACACCATCGTCACTGGAACCACCACCAAGGCTGGATCATGGGTTTCACCCCGAAGAGAAGTTCGAGGAAGCAGATGTTAGTTGTCGCTGATTTAATACAAAGAACAACTAAATCAGCGACAACTAGTATGAAACGGAGTGAGTACATAACAAGCAGGTACTTTTCAGTGTGCTGTCAGACATCCACCTCCAACTGCTAATGGTATTCAAGCGAGGGTTAGTGAACAGTCCCAGCATTTAAGAACTTTGTAAGTTAGAGATGGCCATGATGCCAGATTCTCTACTTGAAGATAAAGATGGCTCCATCACCACAGCTGGCCGGTACTCCACTTGTCAGTTTGCAAATGCAAACAGTGCAAAACAATCCATCCGTTCAACAATTAACGGCGACGCCGACCCCGCACCAAACATGCAATGCATGGATCCATAATCCGATAGTTTTCAGCAGGCGGCGTTGCTCGTTGGGTTCTTGAAATTTTCCACGGGAGCGGACAGAAGCGGCGACGACCGACGACGACGACGGGCCCGGTTGGCATGGCGCGAAAAGGGCCGGATCTTGTCAAAAATAGAATGATCCTCGGGTGACTGGTGGATAGTGAGTGAGTGCGGCAGTGACGTCGCGCGCAGCAGCTAGAAAGGCTCCTCCATCGTCTACTACTTGGCATGTATACGATGGATGATGCTGGCTACTTGGTAGGTTAACTATTCTGCATTCAGAATTTCAGGTATCTGTCAGTCGGACGATTCGCGTGGAAATAACCAAGCCTGAAACACATGCGTGTTCAACATTTCAGTCTCGAAGATCCAGAAACCTCTCGCAGCAGCACTGTAGGCCTGTTTGTATCTGGTGTTCCTAGTCCGGTACGTATTTGGATTTTCGTATGGTACCAGTGGCTTCGTCCTCTCATCCGATGCCAGTCAGCAGCTTCCGACTGAATTTTCCGTGCGTGCGAGAGCTACGGCGTCGTCGGCGAGCTCCCTTTTCCGACGGAGCGCGGAAGGCGGCGAGCGACGTCCCGCGATCCTGTCTGCGCCGTATGGGTCCAACGTCCAAGGATGGATCTCTCGCCATTCACGCCGGCAAACTGCAGCTATCTACGAATGGAAGAAGTGGCTAGTGTGCGTGGCACTACCGGTGAGCGTGCATGCGTGGGTTCGGCACACGTCTGTTTCAGGACTGGGGAGCGTGGCGCTCCACCCCGATCCACTAGTGAGGTCGCCAAATTGCCGCCGCTTTTGGAAGCAACTGAGGAATTCAAACCGGGTCGCTGGGCTGGATTGGCGCCCCTGATCTTTCAGTCGTCCGTGAGAGGCCCATACTTTGTGCTAAGTGTTCCCGCAGAAGAAGAAAAAAGAGGAAAATAAGTTGTCTGGTAATGATACACTGTGTGGTAATTCATCACCCGATAAAGAGAGGATTATGAGACAAAACAAGTTGTCTGGTAATTCGCACGACATACAACAATGACCATCAGCATCAACTATCCTCTTGGCAACATGAGGAATATGAGAAAATTTTTCCAAATGCAATGCTTTCAAGAAGGAAATGACACTCAAGCGTCATCATCGTCAAATCCAACCTCCGGAGGGCGGATCGTGGGTTTTCACCATCAAGTTCATGTCCGAGCAAACTCTAAGCAATGCCACCAACATGGTAATGGCGTAAAAATGCCGTCATTGCCAGGTAAGCCCAAGTAGGGGTAATGGCGTAAAAATGACATGAATGATAGCATGATATTAGGATTGGCCCTCCCACGGTTTAGGCGTCTTACAGACTTTTGATGATCACTTGTATTTCGCTTTTCTTTTTTTACTTTCCGTGTTTGGACTTGGTTGGCTGTGTGTATCTTAGTTATGTAGAGGCCGGGTGTAATGCTTAAACCTTTTAAGTAATAAAACGTCATTTAACAAAAAAGTAGGGTCAGACCTAGGTTTCACCCCGGAGCCCGAGACTGGGTGCTCGAGAAGCACCACCATGTCAGGGTCATCCTATGTTGTCTCCTCCACTTCCTCAATCCCAACAACAGCAACACTAGCCTGCCTTTGCACACATGATGAAATCAGACGATGGAGGATTTTCACTAGCACCATGAAAATCTCGAGTTTGGGACGCCTCGGCGATACTGCACCATCCTCACAAGTGGCAGATGAAAATAGGATTAGAACAAGCATATCAACACTTGAAGGACATTCTCATGAGTTTACAACGTCGATCCTTATATAAATAGGGCCGGAAATGAATCAAGCTCGAGCGAACTAGACTAAGCTTTACCTCAAATGATACTAAAATTTGGTTTGATTTGCTTCAAAAACTGCTTATGGGCTTGTAATAATCTGAGTCCATCTATCGAAGATGATGTTTTCAACTAGATGGACCATGACAACAACTATTTAGCATCCATGCAAAAAAAAGGATAATGATATCTGGGGATGTTCGCCGGGAGCAAAATCTTGGTGAACGCCCCCAAAACCACTAGATCTTGATGTGACAATTGGCAGTTTTTGACTTTTTTACTCATAAAATTAAATAGTTATCATGGCATTTTCTAAAATTGCCAACCCCACCATCCACCTATACACTAAAACTCCCCCCCCCCCACCCCCCTTCGCGATTGCCGTCCCAAAAAGTTAGCATAGAGGCTGACCACATACCATACCTATGCCCCGACTCATAAACCATTCGTACTTGGTTAGATTATTTGTTATTCGAGCCAATAAACGAGTTTTTCAGTTCAATCTGCAAATTCCAGTTGACAGAAAAAACATCACCGTCCTAGTTTCAACAAGGAAAAATAATAAAGTAGGCCCAAGGAAATAAAGGTACGATAAAACAACCCGACTAACCGGGCCAGGAAACGGCGAGCTCCGAAACCAGGCCTGTTTTCCGAAGACTACTCGTTTGTGGGGCTGGCTTTTCTGTCTGTTCAGAAAAATCACTGAGCCCTAAAACAAATCCATGAGGTCCTGACGAAAGAGAGCTCTATTCGCCGCCCGCGGGCATCAAATAGTGGAGGCTTCGCTGAAGCCTGGCAGGAATGGGCCGCCCACTCTGCCCGCGAGTGATTATTTTATTTTGTTTTTCTTCATTTTTTAACTGGTTTGCTGTAGCAATGGCTTTTACAGTAGCGATTCATACAGTACCATCCGGTTTACAAGATCCGACTGGTCTTTTTGTTCGGTTTTTATTAAGAGGAATTTAAAATACCCATTGAACAATTTGTAATGTATGCTGAACATTTTCTTAATATATGATGAACATTTTAATAATGGATACTGACTTGTTTTGTAATAAACATACACATTTTCTAAATACAGTGAACTTTTTGTAATATATGGTGACGAAATCTTAAATACACATTCAACCCTTTTTATACCATGAACATTTTTAAAGATATAATTAACATTTTTCTAATGTGTGGTGAACTTTTTCATAACATACGGTGAATATTTTTTAATGTGTGGTGAACTTTTTATATAACTAGATATGCCCCCCGTGTTGCTGCTGAAATTTATTACAATATATTTCAATTAGATTTGATTGTGTGAAATATAAATATTTAGATTAATAACACGTGAAGAAAAAGACATACGACTTAAAATATTTGATTATGTTTTTGTTGCAAAATATATATTGAATATAGGTAGAATAGTAGAATGAAAAATATTTTTCCATGCATGGTTGTATGTGGTGATGGGTCTTTTTTCACGCATGATATAAAAAAATGATTCAGTTCAAATGTATGGGCCGATTCAGTTCATGGGAGGCCACTGCCTCTTTTTTTACTTCATGTTTTTTGTATTTCTGTTTTTCCTTTCAATTTTTTCTTTCATTTATACTTACAAATCTTCTAAATAAATATATTACAATAAACATTTGACATAAACATTTCAAAATAGAATGTTAACCAAGCATTGAAAACATGATAAATGTACAAAGAGAAAATGTTTCACATGTATACTAAAAATATATACAAAATCCATAATGTGTGTGAAAAAATGATCATGTTGTAAAATAAATTAATCCAAACATTATAAAAAATGTTATGCAAGTATTTAAAAAAAATTATAATCAAGCATTCATCAAATGTTAAATGTATATAAAAAATGATGACCTGGTACTAAAAGAAGAAAAAAAATTCAAACTTGTATTTCAAAATGTTAATAAAGACTTTAAAATGTTAAATGTTTATTAAAAATGCTGAAAATGTATTAGTAAAACGTTAAAATTGTATATGAAAAATGTTAATCAAGTTTTCGAATTTTTAAAAAATGTGTATAGAGAAAAATGTTGACCATGTATGAAAAAAATGATAATCTAGTACTTGAAAATTCTTAATAAAGAATTTAAAAAATGTTAGATGTGTATAGAGAAAATGTTGACCATCTATTGAAAATGTTAAACTTATATTTGGAAAATATTAATCATGGATTTTTTGAAAAATGTGTATAAAATATGTTGACCATGTTTTCAAGCAATGTTAATTTGGCGTTTGGAAAATGTTAATCAAGAATTTTAAAAATTGTAAAATATATATACAAAAATATTGACCATGTATTCAATAAATGTTAATCTTGTATTCGAAAAATATTAAACATGTATTAGGAAATATATTAAATATATTTCAATAATGTATATAGAAAACCAACGAAAACCTGAGAGAAAACAAAAGGAATCCAATGAAAAAGAGAAGAAGAAAACCCATAGAAAATGAAAAAAAAAATATCATAAAAAAGCTAGTGAACAACAAAGTAAAACCAAGAAAATCAAAGGAAAAAAATAATTAAAGCAAGAAAACCAGTGGAAACACGACTCATTTTCTTTTTTTAGCATCAGTACAGACACAAGCGCTCATATACACGCGCATACACTCACCCCTATGAACGCATACACGCACACCCTGCCCCTATGAGCACATCCGAGAGACTGAGCCGACATATCATCTTGAGATTTACGAAGTCACCGTAGGCGTCTCGTCGTCGACGGGAACGTCTCCTCCCACTGAAAGCGCATCGCCGAAAATCCTGAAATAAATCCAGGAATAATGCGAGCACCAGGATTTGAACCCTGATGGGTTGAGGATACCACTGTCCACCTAACCATCTCAACCACAGATTGATTCGCACGGCTCTTTAACAAGTTCGTGACCCACTAATTCAACAAGAACCGGATGGTGGCCCAATGGCGAGCAACGCAAATCTCAACCAAGAGGTGGATTCCTTGCGTTACCCTTTTCTCTAGTGTATTTCTTTTATCCCGAATGGGCTGGCCCGTAGCTGTGCACGCTTCAAACGAGACCGAAGAAAGACTCGCTACAGGCAAGATATAGCCTATGCGCGCGATGCAACAGCCAGACGTGAAACTCCCGCAATTACTGGGTCGACCCGATGAGTGGTTTCGACCGTTTTTCGTCGGGATAGAGTCGACTACTGCATAATAGGCTGGGGTGGTTTTAAGCTGGACTAATGCGGTGAATTTTATAAAATATATAAATAATTCAAAATACTCACAAATTAAGAAAAATCTTTGTGAATTTCAACATTTTTGTAATATAAAGAATGTTCATGGAATTTTGAATTGTATAAAACTTTAAGAATTTTGAATTTTTTTCATGAATCTAAAATTTTTTCTTAGATTCATAAAATATTCATGTATTTAATAAATGTTTCATGCTTTTTTAAAAGAAAAATAAAAACACATAAAATGGAAAAAAGAAGTAAAAATGACCCCTTTCCATTGCACTTGGCCGACTAAATAGTGCACGAGCGCGGGGGAGGGTGGTGTTGATGCACATTTGGTTGACAATTATTTTATTAATGTGCTACATGGAGTTGGAATCAGCAGCCCTAAAGTAGTGCTTGTAGTATGTTTACCAGCATTGTGCTCACATGGGCTGGCTCGTGAAGCTATGGTCTCCCCTATTTTTTTAATAAATTATATCTGTTTAGCTCCTCCATATTTCTATTAAAAAAACTCCCTTGCGCATTTGTGTCCTTTTGGCAATGGCGGTTGTCGATGAAAGCAAAACCATGTGGAATTATCGTCTTCGGGCTCCACTCCCATCCAACTATGTTCTTATAAATCGATAATAGGGGAGCTAGTCATGTCTTAGTTTCCATCATTTCATTGTGTCAGTCATCATGGACTTCTCCCTCAACGACCCGGTGATGAACCGACTGTTCGACAACCTTCCGTGTGAGGGGTGTGTTCCCGGCAGTAGCCAAATTATTTACATGGTTTGCAAGTAATGAATGAAGAAAATTGGAAATGAATATAGAAAGTGAAAGCAATGTCTATTCTAAAGATAAAAGAAAATAAAGAGGAAGGACAAAACTCATACAGCGTTCACTTTCCACTACCATAAGCGTTCCTTTTGCCTTTTTGAGCTGAAGCATAGGCATATTTGTGAATGGTGGATCCTATATGCCCCCGCGGGCGGCAAATAGTGTTCACTTCGCCCGCAGCCCCTGTAGGTGCGAAAGTTGGGGTTTGCCTCTCTTTTTTCTTTGTTTGGTTACTTGTTTTGGTTTCCTATTATTGTTTTCTTTCTATTTTTCAGATTCTCTATTTTTCTTTTTTCTGAATGCACATTTTCTTTTTCATAGTTTTCTAATATACAGTGAATGTATTCAAATACACACTGAATTATTGGTATATAGTGAATATTTACAAAATACCAGCTTCTAATTATTTAATGTATGTTGAACATTTTTGTAATATACATTGAACATTTTTAATATGCGATAGAATTTTTAAATTATACAATAATTTTTAATACACAATGAATTTTTTAATGTGCAGTGTTTGCAGTGATTCTTGTAAAACACATGATAATAATTTTCGAAATTATTATTTTTATGTATTTAATATGTTTTTAATTGTCGAGCTCCTAATAAAGAACAGCCGTTTTTTTGGTAAAAACCAACGTAGAGATCGAAAAATAGAGGATAAAAAACAGCTCGCTGGCAGTGGACTGGCCCATTTGCCCCTGCTTTAGGCGGAGCTTCCTCTATTTGATGTGCACGGGTGTCCAATAGGAGATCCCGGCCGCTCGATAGGCCGGCCACGCACGCTCGCTGCCCAGACCTTTATTCATCGGCAACGTTGGCTCAAAGGCGGTAGAGGAGAATCTTCAGGCATCATGCCACAGGAGTCATGCTAGTCCGAGCGGGGGCATCAGTTTGCTATCATGATATGCGGTGCCTGAAGACACGGCCGGAGACCTAAAGTAGTGCTAACTCTGAATTTTGCACAGTAGAACACTGTAGTTACTATTGTCCTAGGGACACACATTGCAGTCTGAGGCCTGGACTATAGCAGCACTATCAAGCAGATCGAAATCTTGCAGGAGGGGTGTTGAATTTTTTCCCATGCTGGTGCCATGGACCAACCATACACACTGATACCATATCACAGATGTGGTATTGATCAAGGACTTGTGAGGCAGCAGCATTCCAGAGAGAACTCTTACTGATTAGATCTACACACGGCCGATTCGGTGTTAATCAAGGATTGGATGCGTGGTCTCTACTAGATTCCTCGGCGGGCAGACCATTTAGTACGTGATCGTCGTTTTCAACCGCATGTCAAATCCAGTGGAGACGCCAGTGCAAAAAAAGGGATTGGCTTCACCCGCAGCCCCCGTTGGTGGGCCGGCCCAGTTAGTGGCAGCATAGGCTGTGTGTCGCTCACTATTGTTTTTTGCTTTATTTTGTTCATTCAGTGAAAGTTAGGTTTTCCTCCTTTTTTTTTCCTTTGTGTGGTTATTTGTTCCAGTTTCCTTTTCTTCTCTTGTTCAGATTCGTTTCGTTTCATTTTTTCATCTTTTTACTTTTGCACATTTTTATTATTTTATAGTTTTGTAATATACAGTGAATAAATACACACTGAACTCTTTTAGTATATAGTGAATATCTCTAAAATACAAACTACTCATTTTTAATTTACGTTGAACATTTTTTGTAATATACATTGGACATTTTTAATATATAATGAAAATTCAAATTATACAATAATTTTGAATACATAATGATTTTTTTAATATATAGTGTCTGTAGTGATTCTTTTAAAGCACGTGATAATATTTTTCGAAATGATATTTTCTAATTATTTAATATGTCTTTAATTAACGAGCTCCTAATAAGGAACAACTGGTTTTTTGCTTTTTCCCCATGGTGGTGCCATGGATCAACCGTACACACCGATACCATATCACAGATGTGGTGTTGATCAAGGACTTGTGAGGCAGCAGCATTCCAGAGAGAACTCTTACTGATTAGATCTACCCACCGCCGATTCGGTGTTGATCAAGGATTGGATGCGTGGTCTCTACTAGGTTCCTCGGCGGGCAGACCATTTAGTACGTGATCGTCGTTTTCAACCGCATGTCAAATCCAGTGGAGACGCCAGTGAAAAAAAAGGGATTGGCTTCACCCGCAACCCCAGTTGGCGGGCCGGCCCAGTTAGTGGCAGCATAGGCTGCGTGTCGCTCACTATTGTTTTTTGCTTTTTTCTATTGCTTTTTTTTGTTCATTCAGTGAAAGTTGGGTTTTCCTCCTTTTTTTTCCTTTGTGTGGTTATTTGTTCCAGTTTCCTTTTCTTCTCTTTTTCAGATTCGTTTCGTCTCACTTTTTCATCTTTTTACTTTTGCACATTGTTATTGTTTTATAGTTTTGTAATATACAGTGAATAAATACACACTGAACTTTTTTAGTATATAGTGAATATCTCTAAAATACAAACTACTCATTTTTAATATACGTTGAACATTTTTGTAATATACATTGGACATTTTTAATATATAATGAAAATTTAAATTATACAATAATGTTGAATACATAATAATTTTTTAATATACAGTGTCTGTAGTGATTCTTTTAAAGCACGTGATAATATTTTCTGAAATGATATTTTCTAATTATTTAATATGTCTTTAATTATCGAGCTCCTAATAAGGAACAACTGGTTTTTTTGGTGAAAAACCAACGTAGTAGAGACCAAAGAGAAAAGGATAAAAACCGCTCGCCGGCAGTGGGCTGGCCCATTTGCCCCTGCTTCAGGCGGAGCTTCCTCTATTTGATGCGCACGCGCGTCCATCCATCTCGGCCCCTGGCTAGGCCGGACCATGCATGCTCGCTGCCCATAACTTTATTCATCGGCAACATTGGCTCAATGGCGGTAGAGGAGAATCTTCAGGCCTCGTGCCGCACGAGTCGTGCTAGTCGGAGCGGGGGCATCAGTTTGCTGTCGTGATATGCGGACCCGGCCAGAGACCTGAAGCAGTGTTACTGCTTACTTTGAATTCTACACAGTAGAGCACTGCAGTTACTGTTGTCTGAGGGACACGCATTGCAATATGAGGCCTGGACTATAGCAGATTCACACTATCAAGCATATTGGAATCTTGCGGGAGGGGTGTTGAATTTTTTCCCATGCCGGTGCCATGGATCAACCGTACACGCCGATACCATATCACAGATGTGGTGTTGATCAAGGACTTGTGAGACTCCAGAGAGAACTCCTACTGATTAGATCTACCCACCGCCAATTCGGTGTTAATCAAGGATTGGATGTGTGATCTCTACTAGATTCCTCGATGGGCAGACCATTTGGTAAGTGATCGTCATTTTCAACCGCATGTCAAATCCAGCGGAGACGCCAGTGCAAAAAAGGGATTGGCTTCACCTGCAACCCCTGTTGGTGGGCCGGCCCAGTTAGTGGCAGCATAGGCTGTGTGTCGCTCACTATTTTTTTCTTTTTTCTATTCCTTTTTTGTTCATTCAATGAAAGTTGGGCTTTCCTCCTTTTTTCCTTTGTGTGGTTATTTGTTCCGGTTTCCTTTTTTTTTCTCTTTTTCAGATTCGTTTTCTCTCATTTTTTTCATTTTTTTACTTTTGCACATTTTTACTTTTTATAGTTTTGTAATATACAGTGAATAAATACACACTGAACTTTTTTTAGTATATAGTGAATATTTCTAAAATACAAACTACTCATTTTTAATACACGTTGAAAATTTTCGTAATATACATTGGACATTTTTAATATACAATGAAAATTTAAATTATACAATAATGTTGAATACATAATGATTTTTTAATATACAGTGTATGTAGTGATTCTTTTAAAGCACGTGATAATATTTTTCGAAATGATATTTTCTAATTATTTAATATGTCTTTAATTATCGACCTCCTAATAAGGAACAGCTGGTTTTTTGGTGAAAAACCAATGTAGAGACCAAAGAGAAAAGGATAAAAACAGCTCGCCAGCAGTGGGCTGGCCCATTTGCCCCTGTTTCAGGCGGAGCTTCCTCTATTTGATGCGCACGGGCGTCCATCCATCTCGGCCCCTGGCTAGGCCGGACCATGCACGCTCGCTGCCGAGACCTTTATTCATCGGCAACATTGGCTCAATGGCGGTAGAGGAGAATCTTCAGGCCTCGTGCCGCACGAGTTGTACTAGTCGGAGCGGGGGCATCAGTTTGCTGCCATGATATGCGGACCCGGCCAGAGACCTGAAGCAGTGGTACTGCTTACTTTGAATTCTACACAGTAGAGAGCACTGCAGTTACTGTTGTCCAAGGGCACCAAATTCTTACGGGACACACACTGCAGTCTGAAGCCTGTGCCACAGCGCAGATTGACAATATCAGGCAAATTGGAATCTTGCAGGCCGGCGCCAATCACAGATGCGGTGTTGATCAAGGACTTGTGAGGCAGCAGCGTTTGAATGAGAACTCCTACTGATAAGATCTAGATATCACCCGGTGTTGATCAAGGATTGGATGCGCGGTCTCTACCAGATTCCTGGGCGGGCAGACCATTTGGTACGTGATCGTCGTTTTCAACCGCACGTCAAATCCAGCGGAGACGCCAGTGCAGAATTGCACGGATGAGTACCATCCTTGTCGCTTCACCAGCAACACCTCGCCGCTGGCAAACCTGCCTGAGCTGGAAAAAGGCTGCTCGCCTGCCCGGCCTCTGGACTCGAGCGAACTGTCTCTGGACGTAGAGGACCAGACCAGACCCCTCTCGTGATCCATATAGGCCAGGTGCCTGCGTGCCACCACCTGCAGCGCAGTGTACACCAGAGGCGTTCACAGGCAACACGCTGAGCACAGTGTTAGTATCTGCTAATGCTACTACTACTCTACACTGTCGTGTGGTGCACTGCTGCTTGACGTCGGGATTCAGAAGAGACCAAGAAGCAGAAAATGTCTAGACTCTACAGATCAGATTAGCCTCTCTCTCGTGGACCGCTCGTGATAATCAAGGGTCATGCAGATGCATATCATCTCATCTCAGGAGTCATGGATAGCGGCCAGGCCAGGAGCATTGTGAGCTGAGCTGGCCCGCCCCCATCACATGGATCATGGTGGATGGACGTAATATTCCCTACCCTGCCGCCCTGCGTCGCTCTCGTCCTTCGAGACACAGCCGCATGCGGCAGCGGCAGCGGCATCGTTTGTTTGTTCGATCGTTCGGTCGGTTCGGTTCGCCTCCACTCCAAGAGATATTCCTGTCTTGCTCGAACCGATCAGTGATCACGAGAGCATAGTAGGCACATCAGGCTCGCGTGTGCTCCAGAGCGCAATGGCGCCGCCCTTGTTCTCTTCCCTTCTGACAAGCTCGTGCCGCGTCCGCGTCGTCGTGGGGTTAGGGTAGACGACAGGTGTGCGGTGTGACGCGTGAAGATGGAGCCAGGGTAGCGTGAGTGTCCAGTGGCGCTCCAATCCCTTCCCATGTCTTCTCGTTGGCTACCCTCCATGATTGTTGGAGCCATCCTTGTTTTGTTGGTACGTAGAGATGATCACGCATGGCATCATGCATTGGATTCCCGCGGCTCTTTCCTGGCTGTTGCCACAAGCATTTTGTAACCAAGCTGCATATAGCAAATATAATTGGCAACTGTAGAGGGCAAAGTTTCTTCAGCTGTTAGTCCACTGCTACAGTTGCAGGCTCGCGCGCAGGTCGCGGCTAGCAGCTTGGAGAAAGTACCCGATCAACACTCGAAGGTATGCATGTGTTGATGAGGAGATCAACTGTTTGCTGACACTAACAAGACTCTATCAGGATTCAGGAGTAGTATTGGATCGGACAGAGAAGTGCGGCAAGGGAATCAACGGTCGGTCACATGTCTGTGCGCTGTTCCGGCATGCACATTCATGTATATCGGCTAGATTGCGAAGCTGTTATACAGTATTCTGTACCTGGTACTTCACTTGTGTAGGTTGAATATGTAAGGAAATCTCCGACGCCGACCCGCAAATTTCCTCCCGCATCTGTCTATGAATACGGAGGATCAGTCTGTGAACACGGATGCGGGAGACGGCCATCCAACGTTGTCAGCATACATCCGGCCTTTCTAATTTTTTCTTTTGAAAGTCCGCACGTTCAAATAGCCGCATACATAAAGTACAGAAGTTTAAATAGCCACATACATAGAGTACATACGTTCAAATAGCCACATACATAGACTACAAATGTTCAAAATAGCCGCATGCAACAATAGTTCAAATTTTAAAAAGTTCAAATATTACATTCCAACATTGTTGTCCCCTTTAATTGCCCATAGATGCTCGATCTGATCTTCCTTCGGTTGCTCGTGAGTTACTCAATGTAGAATTTGTTGATGCATTTAAATAAACTCTTCAAATGTGGCCGGATTCTGGCCTGGAAATTCGATAGTATCACCCATGTTCTCAAATTCTAGAGCTGATGCGGCATCCTCACCCTCATTCTTGACGATCATGTTCTGCATGATCACACAACATGTTATCACCTCCCACAAGGTCTATGGATCCCATTGTTTAGTAGGTCCACAAACAACTGCAAAACAGGCATGCAGAACTCCAAATGCCCCCGCGGCATTCTTTCTAGCCGCTTATTGTCTTTGGGCAAAGTGAGACTTTTTCTGTCCAACTGAGTTAAATATGGTGTTGACAAAGGTAGCCCATGGAGGATAGTAGCTCATGTTGTACTCATGTCTATTGACATTATAGTGGCAAGGAGGATCTTTTCCTTCAGTCAACCTCGCAAATAGTGGTTATCGCTGCAGCACATTGATATTATTATGAGATCCGGGCATGCCAAAGAAAGCGTGTCAAATCCAAAGATCATGTGATGCAACTGCTTCAAGAATGATTGGGGGCTCCTTCACATGACCCTGACAGTTCTTCCATTTCCAATGCATGTAGTCAAGAGATCCAAGCAAAACTGACCACCCTCTTGCTTTTGAGATTGCAAACAGCCTCTCGGTGTCTGCCACACTTGATTCTCTCAGAAACTGAGATCCAAACACCTCGACCACGACAGTTGCAAACCTGACCATAACACCTCCGCATGGACTCTCAAACACCCATAGGTACTCGTCCCACGAATCAGCGACCATGCTATATGCAAGCATCCGGAGTGCGGTCGTGCACGTATGGTAACCAGAGAACCCAATCGTTCCCACGACGTCCTTCTTCAAGATGAAGTAGTCATCATAGGATTAGACGCCATGGTACAAATGATCAAAGACAGTCTTGCACATCCAAAAATGCCGGTGAAAATGGTCAATGATGAGTGCATTAGGGACAAAGTATGTCAAATGGCCGCATGCCCTATTGCGGTTGAGCACTCGATGACCCTTGACCTATCCCTTGAAATTGAGAACATTCTCCTCCGCACGCTCTTCAAGGACCGCCTGCGTCATCACCATCTCATCCATGTAGTCCTCGTCAGATGAGCCGTCGGAGGACTCAACATAGTGCTAGTATATGTACTCCAAATCGGAATCCATTGCTTGAAAGAAGAAGGTACACCTTTTTTAGCTTCGGCAATTCATCGAACAGTTGAAGGCTATGATGAGTATAGCAGTAGCGGATGGTACCTCGCGAAGTGGTCGGAGGAGAGGGGTTGAACAGCAACGGAGGAGAAGTGGGGTGGAGCCCGGCTGGAACACTGGAGGTGATCGAGACGAAGAGTTCCGGCAGGGGTGTGGCATGTCGACCGGGGTGATGGAGCGACGACGAAGGCAAGAGAGAAAGAAGGAAGGAGCGAAAATGTGGAGGATGGAAGCGCGGGGTCCGAGAAGGGTTTTGGGTGGGCCGGGGGTGTCGGAGTTCTACGTGGCTATTGCCCCGACTCCCGCAAATCCCCCCGCGTTTGCCTCGGGTTTGCTGAAAAAGGTACGTCCAGACCGCTCGGCGGGTCAATACATGCCCGCGTTGGATGGAAAATCATGTCTGGACGTATGCGAGCGGTTTGAAGGTCGGTGTCGGAGATGCCCTAACTGTTGGGGAATGTAGCATGCAATTTCAAAAAAATTCCTACGATCACACAAGATCTATCTAGGAGATGCATAGCAACGAGAGGGGGAGAGTGTGTCCACGTACCCTCGTAGACCGAAAGCGGAAGCGTTAGGTTAACGCGGTTGATGTAGTCGAATGTCTTCACTATCCAACCGATCTTAGTACCGAACGTATGACACCTCCGTGTTCAGCACACGTTTAGCTCGATGACGTCCCTCGAACTCTTGATCCAGCAGAGGTTCGAGGGAGAGTTCCGTCAACACGATGGTGTGGTGACGGTGATGGTGATGTGATCCGCGCAGGGCTTCACCTAAGCACTACGACGCTATGACCGGAGGAGTAAACTATGGAGAGGGGCACCACGCACGGCTAAGAGAACTATTGGTGTTCCTTTGGGGTGCCCCCTGAGGGAGTCCTGGATTAGGGGGTCCTCGGACAGCCAGACTATATACTTTGGCCGGACTGTTGGACTATGAAGATACAAGATTGAAGGCTTCGCCCCGTGTCTGGGTGGGACTCTCCTTTGCGTGGAAGACAAGCTTGGCGATTCGGATATGTAGATCTCCTTCTTTGTAACCGACTCTGTGTAACCCTGGCCCCCTCCGGTGTCTATATAAACCGGAGGGTTTAGTCCGTAGGACAACAACAATCATAATCATAGGCTAGCTTCTAGGGTTTAGCCTCTACGATCTCGTGGTAGATCAACTCTTGTAATACTCATATCATCAAGATCAACCAAGCAGGAAGTAGGGTATTACCTCCATCTAGAGGGCCCGAACCTGGGTAAACATTGTGTCCCCCGCCTCCTGTTACCATCAGCTTAGACGCACAGTTCGGGACCCCCTACCCGAGATCTGCCGGTTTTGACACCGACATTGGTGCTTTCATTGAGAGTTCCACTGTGCCGTCATGATAAAGGCTTGATGGCTCATTCGATCATCGGCAACGACGCGATCCAGGGTGATGTTTTTCTCCCCAGACAGATCTTTGTATTCGGCGGCTTCGTACTGCGGGCCAACTTGCTTGGCCATCTGGAGCAGATCAAGAGCTACGCCCCTGGCCATCAGGTCAGGTTTGGAAGCTTGAACTATACTGCCGACATCCGCGAAGACTTGATTTTCGACGGATTCGAGCCCATGTCAGGTGCGCCGCACAGTCACGACGAGCATGACTTAGCCCTGCCGTCGGACAGTGTTCGAGAGATCACACCTGTGGCTACTCCGGCCCTCAATCCGGAACAGATCGTGTCGTCCGAGGACGGGTGGATGGACCCCGCCACAGAGGCCGCACACTCAGCGGCGATAGAGCCGAATACCGACTTCACCTCCTATGAGACCTGTGTCATCGGACCCTTGGATTCGTCCCCGGCCATAGGCTCCAAACCGCTTGTGTCCGTGCCTATCGAATCTGATTGGGCACCAATCACGGAGTTTACCTCCACGGATATCTTTCAGCACTCGCCCTTGGGCGATGTGCTAAATTCATTGAGGTCTCTCTCCTTGTCAGAAGACCCTTGGCCAAACTATGTCCGGCTTGAGTGGGAAGCGGACGACGAAGAAATTCATTCCCCACCCACCACCCACTTAATAGCCACTGTCGACGACTTAACCGACATGCTTGATTTCGGCTCTGAAGACATCGACGGTATGGACGACGATGCAGGAGAAGAACTGGAACCACCACCCACAGGGCGCTGGACAGCCACCTCATCATATGACATATATATGGTGGACACCCCCAAAGAAAGCGATGGCAATAAGGCAACGGAGGATAATCCCCTCGAGAAGAAATCTAAGCACCGGCGTCATCGGCGCCGCTCTAAGCCCCGCCATAGCAAATGCAGCGATACCGGCACAAGAGACAGTAATGCTACGGATAGTGCCAAAGATGAAGACAATCCCCTCCAGTCAGGCTTCGAGCGGGAGGATGGGCAAGATGGCCCTAAGGAACAGGCGACAGACGGGGAATCAAAGGATGACAATTACATGCCCCTCTCTGAAGACGAGGTGAGCCTCGGTGACGAAGAATTTATCGTGCCCGAGGATCCCGTCGAGCAGGAGTGCTTCAAGCGCCGGCTTATAGCCATAGCAAAAAGCCTGAAGAAAAAGCAGCAGCAGCTTCAAGCTGATCAAGATCCGCTAGCGGATAGATGGACCGAGGTCCTGGCAGCCGAGGAATACAAACTCGAGCGCCCAACCAAAAGTTACCCAAAGCGCAGGTTGCTATCCCAGCTCGAGGAGGAAGCATTAAAACCTACACTACCAGCGTATGATGCGGCTGACCGGCCACCTCGTGGCCGAGACAAAGCGGCATATCAGCCCGAAGTCCAGCCCGCACCCCGTCGCCAGTCAAACAAAAACACCAAGGCCCGGGGCTACACGCAGGACCTGCGAGATGTATTGGGAAACAAAGCATGACATACAAGATCGATCTACGGATCACGGGGGCGTGCCCCAACGCATGACGACGACCGTCACGCCGGATATACTAAAAGCAAATCCGGCCGGGCCGAATAAAACAGACAAGACTCGTATGAACTGCATCGTGATATAGCCCGGCACAGAGGCGCCGCACACCCCCTATGCTTCACCGATGAACTAATGGATCACGAATTCCCAGAAGGGTTTAAACCCGTGAACATTGAATCATATGATGGTACAACAGACCCCGCGGTATGGGTTGAAGATTTCCTCCTCCACATCTACATGGCCTGCGGTGACGATCTACATGCCATCAAGTACCTCCCACTAAAACTCAAAGGGCCGGCTCGGCATTGGCTGAATAGCTTGCCGGCAAACTCCATTGGCAGTTGGGAGAACTTGGAAGACGCATTCCTTGACAACTTCCAGGGCACTTATGTGCAACCACCGGATGCTGATGACTTGAGTCACATAACCCAATAGCCCGGGGAGTCAGCCAGGAAATTCTGGACTTGGTTCCTAACTAAAAAGAACCAAATTGTCATCTGTCCAGATGTCGAGGCCTTAGCGGCATTTAAGCATAACATCCGCGATGAGTGGCTCGCCCGACACCTCGGCCAAGAGAAGCCAAAGTCCGTGGCAGCGCTCACGACACTCATGACCCGCTTTTGTGCGGGCGAGGACAGCTGGCTGGCTCGCGGCAACAACACATCAAGAAATCCTGGCAATTCAGATGCCAAAGACAGCAACGGCAAGCCACGTCGCAACAGACACAAGCGCCGCAACAACAGCGACAACGCCGAAGACACGACAGTCAATGCCGGATTTAATGGCTCTAAATCCGGTCAGCGGAAAAAGCCGTTCAAAAGAAGCAATCCGGGCCCGTCCATGTTAGGACCCCGATCCTAAGTCACACCGATCTAGCATGTAACACTTCATATCACTTTGCGGCCTCACGCACGGTATTCCCATGGGTGCCACCTTACCTGGCCTGGGACTGTTTGCGCTTTTTGGCTCACGTATATGATAATGTCGCTAGCATCCATATGACAGAGAACCCGGGCCGACATGGCTAGTCGTGAACCCAAAGCGGCACCAACCTATGGGGACAGGCATACGTGAATCACATTGAGCATGTCGGTCAGCAGCGTGTGAATCTGGGCTGTAGCACTGGGCTAACAGGACTCCGGGAACCCGGGCTGTAGCAGGCTAGACAGGACTCCGGATGTAACGCCCTCAATGCGGCTATATCTCCCACGTGTCGAAGCATGACTTAGAGGCATAACCGCATTGAAAGCAATGTCGCAAGTGGGGTAATCTTCACACAACCCATGTAATACAATAGGGGAAAAGATACATAGTTGGCTTACAATCGCCACTTCACACAATACATGAATAAAGCATTACATCATCCAGATACAATCAGGGTCTGACTACGGAACCAAAATAAAAGAAGACTACCCCAAATGCTACACAGATCCCCGATCGACCCCAACTGGGCTCCACTACTGATCAACTAGAATGGAACAACACAAAGGACAAGATCTTCATCGAGCTCCTCCTGAGCTTGGTTGCGTCATCTGCACGGACTCATCGGCACCTGCAAGCTGGTTTTGGAAGTATCTGTGAGCCACAGGGACTCAGCAATCTCGCACCCTCGCGATCAAGACTATTTAAGCTTATGGGTAAGGTAAAGGTATGAGGTGGAGCTGCAGCAAGCGGCTAGCATATATGGTGGCTAACATACGCAAATGAGAGCGAGAAGAGAAGGCAAAGCACGGTCGATACAAGTATGATCAAGAAGTGATCCTAAAACAACCTACGTCAAGCATAACTCCAACACCGTGTTCACTTCCCGGACTCCGCCGGAAAGAGACCATCACGGTTACACACGCAGTTGACTCATTTTAATTAAGTTAAGGTTCAAGTTATCTACAACCGGACATTAACAAATTCCCATCTGCCCATAACCGCGGGCACGACTTTCGAAAGTTCAAATCCTTGCAGGGGAGTCCCAACTTAGCCCATGACAAGCTCTCACGGTCAACGAAGGAATAGACCTCCTCCCGAGACGTTCCGATCAGACTCGGTATCCCGGTACAACAAGACATTTCGACAGGGTAAAACAAATCCAGCAACACCGATATGACGGAAACTAGGGCGGCAAGAGTGGAACAAAACACCAGGCATAAGGCCGAGCCTTCCACCCTTTACCAAGTATATAGATGCATTAATTAATCAAGATATATTGTGATATCCCAACAAGTAAACATGTTCCAAACAAGGAACAACATCTCCATGTTCCAACAAGGAACAAACTTCAAACTTCACCTGCAACTAACAATGCTATAAGAGGGGCTGAGCAAAGCGGTAACATAGCCAAACAACGGTTTGCTAGGACAAGGTGGGTTAGAGGCTTGGTTCACAATATGGGAGGCATGATAAGCAAGTGGTAGGCATCGTAGCATAGGCATAGAAAAAGAGCGAGCATCTAGCAAAGCAAAGATAGTAGTGATTTCGAGGGTATGATCATCTTGCCTGAAATCCCGCAAGGAAGAAGAACGAGTCCATGAAGAAGACAAACGGACGTAGTCGAACGGATCCTCACAAACGCAACGTTATCGGAACCAACCCGAAGAAGCAACACCGGAAAGAAAGCAAACAATATAGTAAAACAACCATCACATAATCATGGCACGAAGCGCAATCAAGTATGATGCATGTCCGGTTTAAATATGCATGGCATGGCAAAGTGCACAAACAACACTACAAGTTAAGTGGAGCTCAATATGCAACGAGTTGCATATTGGCGAAACACCACGACAAGTTATTTAGTTCGATCTCGTTTATGTACACAACAATATTAAATGTTGTAAAACATGGCAAGAGGGTGAAGCAAATGAAAACTACCTATCTAGTCAAGTTTAAATGAGGCCGGAAACAACGAACAACAATTCCGGAAACTCCTCATATGTATATATTAGGTTTGGTACTGTTCTTCCCTAAACAAAATTTTAGAGTTGTTAAACATGCAAAGTAAGTGAACCATGTTAAACTAGGCAAAATTCTACCCCATTTACATATAAAGTTTGCTAAAAACGGAGCTACGATTATTTAGTTATGAATTAAGTCATTTTAGCATGGCATAGGAGCAAATTTAATCAAACATCATTTTAAACATTTTAAACATGGATGAAAAAGACATATTATGAAACTAGATGAAAAACTAAGCATATTTCATATTAAGTTTGTTTTAATCCGATGCACGGTTTGTGAGTTATTATATGCATGAACTCTAGGGACTATTCTGCAAAACGGGTAGTGCTCAAGAAATTAGCTAAAACATTCTGCGGGAAAAAATACATCTCGGGCCGAATCTAGCCGGGCCAACCGGAGCAGAGGCGATGGGGGTCTCACCATAGGCCATAGCCCAGATCTGGAGAGGAGGAGGCCCAATCGCTGGATCCACCTGCGTTGGAGCTGGGCCAGGCCCAGATCGAGCTCAAGGAGGAGGCGCTGGGCCACGCGACTTGCGGCCACATGCAGAGGAGGAACGACGCGGCGGCGACCGACGGATTCCGGCGAGGGTACGGCGGCAGGCGGCGGGGATGGGCCCGACTGACGACGGGAATGGGTGGATCCGGCCCCTGGGCACCGGATCTGACCGGATGTGGGCAAGGATGGCGAGGGCGGCACAGATCCGGGCGAAGAAACGGCGGGGGTCGCGAGCTCCGGCGAACTCCATGCGGCGGCGCGACGAAACTCGGGGATCTGCGCGACACGGGGAGAGAGAGAGAGCTCTGTGAGAGAGAGATGAAGAAGGAGGGGCAGGGGAGGGAGAGAGACAGGGCGCTCGGGGTCCTCAACTCCGGCGAGAGGTCAGGCGGTGGCGCAGGGAGCTCGGGATCAAGCTCTCCCGATCCAGCTCAAGCGAGGCGACGGGGCACAACGGTCGGGCTTGGGGCGGCCCACGATGGGCTCCCCGTGGGCCTGCAGGGCCGCGCGGTGGAGGGGAGATGCAGGGGCGACGTGGCCTCATCTGGTTGGGCAGGGCGGCGACACTGCCCACTGGGGTGGCGCCATGTGGCAACGGCGAGGTGGCGGCGCTGGAGGAGGCCAAGTGGCGGCGGCGGAGCAGATCTAACGGCGACAAGTGGCGGGTGGAGGCTGGGGCTGCGCGGAAAATGAGGAGGAGAGTGGAAGAATGTCCAGATTTGGAAGGGGAGTTCCCTTTTATAGCAAAAATGGCTAGGGTTGGGGGTTCTAGGGGGGTTTCGGAGCCCTCCGATCGTAATCGAACGGTTCCGGTCGGAGGGGGGTTTAGTGGGCTGGACTCGGGCTGTGTAGGAGGGTTGGACTGAGAGGAGAGAAAAGAACTGCAGCCCGACACGGGTTTTCAAAGATCGAAAACGTCCGACGTAAATACCGGCAACGGTGCCACTATATATATAACGGTTGGGCTATCAAACGAGCTTCGAATGCGACGAAACTCGACAGGCGCTCTGTCTACACTATAATAAGACCACACGTCAACTCTCATCCCATTCCGAGGACATTTTCCGGCCACTTATAAAATACTATTTCGGACATACCGCGGGCGCGTGCAAGTGTGTCTAGGCTTAGAACGGACAACGGAGAGAACTCGGAGAACCCGGACGAATGCAAGTTTTGAAACCATGATGATGCAATGCACATGATGATAAGATGAAATGCAACACGCAAGCGAATGACAAGGCAACAATAGCGAATAACTGGAGGACACCTGGCACAACGGTATCGGGGCGTCACAACACTCCACCACTACGAGAGGATCTCGTCCCGAGATCTAGAATGGCACCGGAGGAAAACGGAAGAGAAAAAGAAGAGGTAAAACTAAGTTGCTTCTTTGACCAATGAGTGAAACCAAGGAGCCTTGAAAAGGTTAAGCCATTTCGAGAGAAGAACACAATGGAGATGAACGAAGTTGACAATCTCCGTTAGAAAAGAGGAACGAGGAAGAACAAATACGGGCAGCACTCCAGTTGAGAAGTTATGCAAGACTTGATACGATGAAAAGAACTTGAGCAGAGGACACGACACTTCGGTTAAACAAAATAGAGAAGGGATAAGACTGATATAATTTGGACAGCACTTCGACTGTAAATGGAAGAAATTGAACATGATCTTGACAAAACAAGATGAGGAGTGAAAAGAGAAACATCAATAGACCTCCGAAACGAAAAAATAGAAGATAGGTAACTGAGAGAAAAGAATGGAGAAGAAAATGCCAAGTTCTATCATGAAAGAGCTTGATAATGCATCTTTTAGGAGAAGGGTCGAATGGAATTGTTGGAAAACCAACAACGAAAAGAGTAAGCTGGTAGTGGGCTTATGGAAGACATCTCAACATTATGAGGTGAAATTCTGCCACTAACGAAACAATAATTGGCTTGATATCAAAAAGGATACGAGAAACTATCGCACCGGGAGAATAAATGAAGAACTTGGATCATTTATAAGCACCATAGATAGCAACAATCCTTAGGGAAGGCTTTAGGTGAAATATAACCCAAGGTAACTCCAATGACGAGATTGAAGGATTTAAAATACCTCATTCTTAATAAGATGTGAATCATGAAACATGAACTCAAATTATCAAGAATGACATAATACCACATCCAATGATACGGAAGAAAGAATTGCACTCTGGATAGCAAGAAGAAGAATGCTTGAGCTCCTCTGAAAAGAATCTTGATGAACACTTCGAGAAGGAATTAAATCCTTGATGAACTATCACGTAGAACCTTCATGAAGAACTCCGGTAATGAAAGAATGATCAAACAAAAATAAAGATGAAAAGAGTAAGGTTGAAGCCTAGCAATGATTTAGATGGAGCTTCGCGACGATATAATGCAGAAAAACTTGGAACCCCGGAAAAGAAAAGATGAAACAACTGAAATCAAGAATTTTGATGAACCTCCGGAATAAGGAATTAAATCACTTGGATGAAATAATAATAAGAATTACATTATGCTTATCCTTCACCAATTCAAATTGATGACAAGCAATGGATTTGACATACTACTTATCCTCATAGAAAGATTAAGATAGATATCGCGCCAACTTGGAAAGGTATTGAACGAACCACCGGAAGGATTGGAAAGAACGAATGAATTGATAAATAACCAAGGAAGAGAACTCTTGAACGAGCCACCGGTAAGAATTGAAAACGAATGAAGTAAAAGGGGTGAATCACCTGTAAGAATTAGCAAATGAACGATGATACATGAGAGAGTTTAGATCCATGAGAACGAAGGAATCACGACTGATTAGAGATCACTTGAATGATGCACCGGTAAGATAGGAGAATGATAACTGACAGCTGAGAATGAATAAATCTTAGATGATGGGCTCCGTATGAACAAACTGAAAAGACTCTTGAATTGCTCCGGATAGGTGAAAAGAATTCTCACAACAGAAAATAATTATGAGAGAATGGCATAAAGCTAGAAACATGAATCTTGAAGAGAAAAGAGCAAGATTGAGAGAAAAAATTCTTCTTTGGTCTTCAAAATCCGAGAATGACGACGAGAACACCACCATGTATTGTTGAGATACTCCGGAAGAATCAAAAGCGAAGAGGTTGAGCCGACGATGAAAAGAATTTGACAGATCTTGAAGAAGACATTTGACTAATGATAAATCATACTTACTTCAAACTTCGAAAGGAATTTGAGAATACCTCCGGGAAAATAAGAAGAGTCAGGTAAGATCATGGGAAAAGACCTGTGGGTTAGGGCCCACTCAAAAGAAACACCGTTGAATGATTTGAAAGAGAGGTTGCACCGGTTGAATTAAATGACTTGAATGAGATAACAACCTCGAAAGATCTTGAATGAATGCAGAGTGGAAAACACGAATCTTCGATATATCTTGAGCACTCCGGAACAATTAAATAGCGAGAAGTGAACGAATATGAGGTGCACCGGCATGAGAAGGTATTTGAAACGAGGAAAAAAAGGATATGATCAAAAACAAAGCTTGATTTGAATCCACTGGAGAAGAAAAGAATGAAAAATGATGAACTAGAAGCTCCGTTAGAATCTTCATGAGAATCACCGGATAAGAATATTGAAAGAAAAGAAAGAAAAGACTTCACATGTATAAAATGGATATTTGATTAAGAAAAAAATCTTAGTCCTCGAAGAAAAAGGGTGGGAGGGTGGGAAAACAAAGGCAACTTGGGATGGATGAAACAAACACCGTTGAGAGAGCTTGAGTTGATCTTGCGAATGTTGAAGTGATCGGATCCACTTGAAGAGAAGCACACCGGTTAAAAGGATTGACAAAAACAATCTTGATGATCAAGAAGGATTAGTATTCACATAGAAATATGAGAACACCGTTTAGGAAAGGTATGGAATCAACATTTGACTTCGAAGCAACTCGAATACCACAACTCAAAACAACACAAAGGTTTGGCTTGCAGAATAAGCCAGAACAAACATATGATAGAGATTTCATCCGAAGTTTTCGTGGTGGGGCCTACACGGGCTCGATCGTACATCACCATCATGTACAAGGCAGTGCACATGACATACGAAGCGTCCCCGAGTCGGCATAGCCAAGGACTCTTTAAGACACAACAAGACCACTGTAAAACCAACCGTGAATAGGCGGACCACTAGACGTCGAACCCCAATTTCATATCATACATCTGTCAAAAAGATATCCTACAAACTACTTGAATTCCCACTTATAAACTCCCGAAACTTTCCGGTAATGCAATCAGGTGTTGGGGATACAGGGGAAGCATAATATCTCACCCAAAACTAGCAAATCCTACATCCAGCTGTATCCATCCTTCAACACATAACCAAGAAACCTTCGGAAATCATCTACCTCAACCTTCGAAAAGCATCCGTTATACAAGTTATGGCAATACTCCCGAACTCCCGCCCCAGTACTGGGTGGCGTCGAGGTTATCTCACCAACGAACTGCATAAAAGAGATTTTCGATGTCGGCGTACTAAACTCAGGTATTCCAGAACTGCAACGATAAAATTATGACGACAACACCTCAGAGCTCAACTCCCCGGGACACTGCCACAAAACCCCTGACAGGAGGCACCATGACAATGTTCTCGTCACAAAACCATCGGAACGATTCCAAGATACCCGCGTGATCCTAAATTTTTTTTAGTGAAATTTGAGAAGAGAAGAGTCAAAACTCTATGTTAGGATGCCTTACTAGAGCGATGAGGAGACTGGGAAGTAAAAAGAATTCCTAAACTCTCCGATATATAATTCCTAAATGACTCAAAACATTTTTCTAGACACAAAAACGGCTGCTAAGAACGATCAATCAGTGGGGGCTCCTAAGGTCGGGGAAGGCTCTGATTACCAACTTGTAACGCCCTCGATGCGGCTATATCTCCCACGTGTCGAAACACGACTTAGAGGCATAACCGCATTGAAAGCAATGTCGCAAGTGAGGTAATCTTCACACAACTCATGTAATACAATAGGGGAAAAAGATACATAGTTGGCTTACAATCGCCACTTCACACAATACATGAATAAAGCATTACATCATCCAGATACAATCAGGGTCCGACTACGGAACCAAAATAAAAGAAGACTACCCAAAATGCTACACAGATCCCCGATCGACCCCAACTGGGCTCCACTACTGATCAACTAGAACGGAACAACACAAAGGACAAGATCTTCATCGAGCTCCTCCTGAGCTTGGTTGCGTCATCTGCACGGACTCATCGGCACCTGCAAGCTGGTTTTGGAAGTATCTGTGAGCCACAGGGACTCAGCAATCTCGCACCCTCGCGATCAAGACTATTTAAGCTTATGGGTAAGGTAAAGGTAAGAGGTGGAGCTGCAGCAAGCGGCTAGCATATATGGTGGCTAACATACGCAAATGAGAGCGAGAAGAGAAGGCAAAGCACGGTCGATACAAGTATGATCAAGAAGTGATCCTAAAACAACCTACGTCAAGCATAACTCCAACACCGTGTTCACTTCCCGGACTCCGCCGGAAAGAGACCATCACGGTTACACACGCAGTTGACTCATTTTAATTAAGTTAAGGTTCAAGTTATCTACAACCGGACATTAACAAATTCCCATCTGCCCATAACCGCGGGCACGGCTTTCGAAAGTTCAAATCCCTGCAGGGGAGTCCCAACTTAGCCCATGACAAGCTCTCACGGTCAACGAAGGAATAGACCTCCTCCCGAGACGTTCCGATCAGACTCGGTATCCCGGTACAACAAGACATTTCGACAGGGTAAAACAAATCCAGCAACACCGATATGACGGAAACTAGGGCGGCAAGAGTGGAACAAAACACCAGGCATAAGGCCGAGCCTTCCACCCTTTACCAAGTATATAGATGCATTAATTAAATCAAGATATATTGTGATATCCCAACAAGTAAACATGTTCCAAACAAGGAACAACATCTCCATGTTCCAACAAGGAACAAACTTCAATCTTCACCTGCAACTAACAACGCTATAAGAGGGGCTGAGCAAAGCGGTAACATAGCCAAACAACGGTTTGCTAGGACAAGGTGGGTTAGAGGCTTGGTTCACAATATGGGAGGCATGATAAGCAAGTGGTAGGCATCGTAGCATAGGCATAGAAAAAAGCGAGCATCTAGCAAAGCAAAGATAGTAGTGATTTCAAGGGTATGATCATCTTGCCTGAAATCCCGCAAGGAAGAAGAACGAGTCCATGAAGAAGACAAACGGACGTAGTCGAACGGATCCTCACAAACGCAACGTTATCGGAACCAACCCGAAGAAGCAACATCGGAAAGAAAGCAAACAATATAGTAAAACAACCATCACATAATCATGGCACGAAGCGCAATCAAGTATGATGCATGTCCGGTTTAAATATGTGTGGCATGGCAACGTGCACAAACAACACTACAAGTTAAGTGGAGCTCAATATGCAACGAGTTGCATATTGGCAAAACACCACGACAAGTTATTTAGTTCGATCTCGTTTATGTACACAACAATATTAAATGTTGTTAAACATGGCAAGAGGGTGAAGCAAATGAAAACTACCTATCTAGTCAAGTTTAAATGAGGCCGGAAACAACGAACAACAATTCCGGAAACTCCTCATATGTATATATTAGGTTTGGTACTATTCTTCCCTAAACAAAATTTTAGAGTTGTTAAACATGAAAAGTAAGTGAACCATGTTAAACTAGGCAAAATTCTACCCCATTTAAATATAAAGTTTGCTAAAAACGGAGCTATGATTATTTAGTTATGAATTAAGTCATTTTAGCATGGCATAGGAGCAAATTTAATCAAACATCATTTTAAACATTTTAAACATGGATGAAAAAGATGTATTATGAAACTAGATGAAAAACTAAGCATATTTCATATTAAGTTTGTTTTAATCCGATGCACGGTTTGTGAGTTATTATATGCATGAACTCTAGGGACTATTCTGCAAAACGGGTAGTGCTCAGGAAATTAGCTAAAACATTCTGTGGGAAAAAATACATCTCGGGCCGAATGTAGCTGGGCCAACCGGAGCAGAGGCGATGGGGGTCTCACCATAGGCCATAGCCCAGATCTGGAGAGGAGGAGGCCCAATCGCTGGATCCACCTGCGTTGGAGCTGGGCCAGGCCCAGATCGAGCTCAAGGAGGAGGCGCTGGGCCACGCGACTTGCGGCCACATGCAGAGGAGGAACGACACGGCGGCGACCGATGGATTCCGGCGAGGGGACGGCGGCAGGCGGCGGGGATGGGCCCGGCTGACCACAGTATCTGACCGGATGTGGGCAAGGACAGTGAGGCGGCACAGATCCGGGCAAAGAAACGGCGGGGGTCGCGAGCTACGGCGAACTCCATGCAGCGGCGCGACGAAACTCGAGGATCTGCGCGACACGGGGAGAGAGGGAGCTCTGTGAGAGAGAGAGATGAAGAAGGGAGGGGCAGGGGAGGGAGAGAGACAGGGCGCTCGGGGTCCTCAACTCCGGCGAGAGGTCAGGCGGTGGCGCAGGGAGCTCGGGATCAAGCTCTCCCGATCCAGCTCAAGCGAGGCGACGGGGCACAACGGTCGGGCTTGGGGCGGCCCACGATGGGCTCCCCATGGGCCTGCAGGGCCGCGCGGTGGAGGGGAGACCCAGGGCGACGTGGCCTCATCTGGTTGGGCACGGCGGCGACACTGCCCACTGGGGTGGCGCCATGTGGCAACGGCGAGGTGGCGGCGCTGGAGGAGGCCAAGTGGCGGCAGCGGAGCAGATCTAACGGCGACAAGTGGCGGGTGGAGGCTGGGGCTGCGCGGAAAATGAGGAGGAGAGTGGAAGAATGTCCAGATTTGGAAGGGGAGTTCCCTTTTATAGCAAAAATGGCTAGGGTTGGGGTTCTAGGGGGGTTTCGGAGCCCTCCGATCGTAATCGAACGGTTCCGGTCGGAGGGGGGTTTAGTGGGCTGGACTCGGGCTGTGTAGGAGGGTTGGACTGAGAGGAGAGAAAAGAACTGCAGCCCGACACGGGTTTTCGAAGATCGAAAACGTCCGACGAAAATACCGGCAACGGTGCCGCTATATATATAACGGTTGGGCTATCAAACGAGCTCCGAATGCGACGAAACTCGACAGGCGCTCTGTCTACACTATAATAAGACCACACGTCAACTCTCATCCCATTCCGAGGACATTTTCCGGCCACTTATAAAATACTATTTCGGACATGCCGCGGGCGCGTGCAAGTGTGTCTAGGCTCAGAACGGACAACGGAGAGAACTCGCAGAACCCGGACGAATGCAAGTTTTGAAACCATGATGATGCAATGCACATGATGATAAGATGAAATGCAACACGCAAGCGAATGACAAGGCAACAACAGCGAATAACTGGAGGACACCTGGCACAACGGTCTCGGGGCGTCACACCGGATGTCACCGCGTGACATTTCCCCGAAGGGACAGACACAGCACGAAGTGAAACACATGCCGGCCAGTCAAGTGTCCTAAGCAGTAGTGCTGGGCTAGCAGGACTCCGGTGAACCGGGCTGTAGCGGACTACTATGGCTCATGGAAGCACCAGAATACATTTCCCCATAAGAGAGGCTGCCAAGGATAAACAACTAGATTGTCGGATCCCACACATACCAAGCATTTCAATCATACACACAATATGCTCGATATGTGTAAATAAAACATGGCATCACAACATAACTCTATGACTCAAGTATTTATTCATTAGGCTCCGAGGAGCGAGAAATTACAAACATGGGTCTCATGACCCAACAATCATAGCATACAAATCAAAGCACATGCGGAAGCTTAACATGTCTGAGTACAGACATCTATAAATGAAAAAGGCTAAGAAGCCTGACTATCTACAAGATCCTACCGAGGGCACAAGATCGTAGCTGAGGTATCAAGCTAAACGTTGAAGTCCACACGGAACTACTAGCGAGACTGATGTCTCTCTACAAAACATAAAATAGGCAAACGTGAGTATAAATGTACCCAGCAAGACTTATATCAGAACTATCTACATATGCATCGGTATCAATAAAGGGGGGGTGGAGTTTAACTGCAGCAAGCCAGCTTTGACTCAGTGGCTAACCTGAACTATGACTGCAAGCAACTCTCTTGAGGTGGCGCACACGAGTCCACATATTCACCATTCAATACACCACTATGGATCCGCTCCCGTCTCCCTACGAGAAGGCCATCCATAGCACTCACACTTATCTTGCGAGTTTTAGAGTATCCACTTTCACTTGTCTATGAACTGTTATAGGCAACCCAGAAGTCCATTACCGCGGACACGGCTATTCGAATAGATGATGTTAACCCTGCAGGGGTGTACTTCTTCACACACGCTCTCACCACTTACCGCCGTTTACACGACATGCACTCGGCAACCTTCAAGCGGAAGCCCAACGAGGGTGTCGACCACGGCCTACCTAAACACTCAAGTCTCTAGTACAGGTTTATCGCCTATCCAGGTTCCATCCGTAGGGAGTCCGGCCGAGGTTTCCACATACGGCCCCGAATGATGTGTATAGGGTTCCGAGACACCAAACGGGCGCCTGGCATCCCGGCCACGGTGTATCTACCGCATCATAGCCCACCCCTAGGTTTAGCGCTACGCACGGCCGCCAACACATATCCTATAAACACCAGAAACTAGTTGCAACTCCTGGACAGAGGACAAGGGTGATCAAGAAGCCGAGAGGGTCCATTGGTTTCGGGCCCAATGTGTGGTAGTAACTGTTTCATGGATCACAAACACAGAACTCAGTTCCTGAGGACGGCTTCAATGAGACAACCCACCATCTACTCGTACATGGCCTCTCACCGCTACCTTTACCAAATCGTGTTCACACACTTAGCTCACATATAGTAGGACATGTTCATCACCATTCCAATTCATTCCTGATGAATCAGACCCGACACAACTCTATGCAATAGCAGGCATGACAAACAAGCATGAATGAGTAGGCACATCAAGGCTCAAACAACTCCTACTCATGCTAGTGGGTTTCATCTATTTACTGTGGCAATGACAGGTCATGCAGAGGAAAGGGGTTCAGCTACCGCAGCATGTAACAGTTGAATCGATGTTGTCCTAATGCAGTAAAAGAGAGCATGAGCGAGAGAGTGGGATTGTATCGGAATGAACAAGGGGGTTTTGCTTGCCTGGCACTTCTGAAGATATTACAGCTCTGTATCGGTGTCATCGAACTCATCGTCGAAACCACGTCTATCAAGAGGGGACAAATACCGGCAACAGAGAAAGAAACACAATCAATGCAATGCACAATATGATGCATGATCATGACATGGTAAAATGAGTGTGTTGGGCTAATGCAACTAGAACTAGATGGGTTTGAGCTATTTTGAACCAAAGATTCAAAGTTCAAACTCATTTGTGATCTTAAATAGTGCTTATCATGTTTTTGCACTAAACAGCAAGTTAACTTGTTTAAACATGCATGAAACCAGTACAGATGGATAGATTGGATTTTTCTGATCATTTTTCATATATAAATGTTTGCATTTGGAGTTACAGATTAATTTCTATGAATTTTTGAAGTTTGCAACATTTTCTGGAATTTCCTATATAAAAATAAATCCAGAAAATACTTATTGCGTTAGCATAGCGTCACTGTGACGTCACCAGGTGAACGGGGGCGGTCCAGGTCAAACCTGACATGTGGGTCCCGCGTGTCAGTGTCATCACTAACTTAACATAGTTAGTTAGTGTTAGATTAAGCAGTAATCTAAGTAATTAGCACTAAACTAAACCTAACTAAAAATTAACAGGGCGGGCCCATGCATCAGTAACCCTGGGGGGGGGGGGTCAAACACGGGTCAAACACGGGTCAACTCGCCGGAGTTGACCCGCGGCTCGTCGCCTGCGGAGCCAGAGACGGCGGAGGGCGTCGGGTTTGCTCCTCCGGCGACCAAATGAGTGGCGGAGGGGCTCTGCGTGGAGCTGGTGCTCATCCGCATCCAACAGAGCAAGCAGCAGTGGCTGGGGTGGTCTACAGCGCTGACGGCGTCAAGCTTTGCGGTGGCCGGAGCTCCGGCAACGGCGAAGATGGCGCTACAGGCGGCCGTGGGTCAAGCCAAGGGCACCGGTAGGTTGCCCTCGCTCGCCCACATCCAGAGGAGCAGGTGGGTGGCTGTGGGGGCACCGGAGCTCGCCGGAACGGAGCTCGCGGCGGTGGCCGGAGTTCAGGCGCCGATGAAAATGACGACATCATGCACGGGAGGGTCAACGGGTAGCACCTAAGGTTTCTACGGGCTCTCACAAAGCTAACGGGCATAAGAACGGGACCGATTGGCCACCGGAGCCTCGTCGGCGACGAGCTCGTGCAGCGGCGTGCTTCGGTCATCAAGGGGGCGACGGCTACGATGATCAAACAGAGCGGGGGAGATGGGGAAACGGTGGCGGAGCTCACAGCGATCACAAAGAGGGGCTCGGCTTGCTCGGGGACGGCTTGGCGACGGCGAATCCGTCGATGGAGTCCGGCGGCCGTGCTCGGGGAAGATGACTCGTGGCGGCGATGTGGGGCTCCCGCGGTGGCGTGGCTCGGGGTGGAAGAAAGAGGGGGTCAAAGCGGAGCCTCTGGGCCAGTCAGAGAAGCGAGGGAGAGGTGGTGGCCGCGGTGGTGAGGGGAGTGAGGTCCAGGGAGAGGAGGGGAAGCGAGAGGGAGCGCTGGGCGTCTCCGTGGCACATCCAGAAGAGCCGGGGCGTCGCGGTGGAAGCAGGAGCTGGCGCGCGCACGGCGGCCACGGGCCCTGCCTACTGGCGTGAGGAGGAAGACGACAGAAGGGGCTGCGGTGCTGGGCTGGGCTGCACAGTTGGGCCGCCAGGTGGCTAGGTGAGCTCTTCTCTCTCTCTCTCTCTCTCTCTCTCTCTCTCTCTTTTCTAATTCTTTCTGTTTTCTATTTTCTGTAATTTGTTTTGATTCAGTTTTAGACACTAAATCATTTTTGTTGCTTTTGATAATTCTTGTAGGGACTAGTTGGATTATTCCAAAGCCCTTCACCAAAGATCAGAATTATTGGACATATATTAATTAATTAATTAATATATATCCAATACAAATAGTTATTAATTTAATTCAAAGGCCCAAAATAAATATCTCTGAGATTCCAAAAATATTGTTTTAAGTTTTACCTCTTGCCAATATTTTCAGAGACTAAGAGGAACATTTTCTTGGACTTCTTTGAAAAGATTTTAATGTTGATTATTTTTGAAGTGATTTATGAGGGTTTGAACTAACCTCAATTCAACTTTCATAATTTAGACATGATGCATGAAGCTCACTCAGGTAATTAGCTACAAGCAAAATCTAGGGCTGTGACAACTCACCCCCACTAAACAAGAATCTCGTCCCGAGATTCAAGACGTGCCGTAAGAAGACAGAGGGAACACCGATAAAGAATCTTCACGATCCGATTGCCCTTCTCGAAGATGTTGATTCATTGCATCATGTCGATCTTGACATCCTCGCTTTTGAGATCTTCATCCACGTGATGACGACAGAAAGAAACTATACTAGGATTGATCTTCTCAAAGATCGAGCTATACAAGATCCACTCGCGGAATGAGATGTTGAAACATCTTGAGTTGAGACACAGAACACATCGAGAGGGATGGAAGAACAAACGACGGGGTTTGATTTGGGTGGGCAACAATCCCACGCTTAGAAAGATGGTGGATGGTGTCAAGGTGGCGAGGAAGTAATTGCCATGATTCCGTAATGGGGCACCTCAGGGAGGGCGACTCGTAGAATTATTCCATTAAGTGGCAAAAAGAATTACTTTTGACATAGAGATCACTGAACTCTCTATACCAGCCTAAGGAAAATCACAATCGATTTGTTGAAATAGTTCGAAGGGATGGCATACTCATACTAGAATGGATGATGTGGACTACCTTGTTGAAGACAATGCAATGGATGATTTTGCTTATCATCGGAAATGAATGGGACTCATGGTAAGTACACCTTTGAAGATGAACCTGGACAGCAACTGCTGAGAAGGGCAGCCCATGTTGAATTGGCACAATGGCGGTGCAAGCTGGGAACAAAATGCAACTGTTGGGAAAGTTCCAACCATGATATCTGCATGAGATTCGGATCCGATTGGTGATAGGATACTTCAGACTCAGCATGTCTGGAAAGAAAGTTTGCAACACAATTCAACGATATGGCGTTGTGAGACTCTCGGGAGATGAACTACGATAGCAAGCTCCAAAACATGAGCTGGTTCTGCTACACACCTGTGAACACACTGTCCTAGACAAGCATGACCACATGCTAGTCTTATAATAAAACACTACCGAGTTCTGGTTGGGAATCATCATCGAGATAACGAACTCTTGTGCATATCCGTCCGGGCCCTTCAGGATTAGCGTATGAACTTCTTTTCTTTGAACAAATCAATCAGTGGCTTGGTGTGCTAAGAATACATATAGAATGAAGGTTGCAAGTCTCCAGACCATAGAATACTTCGCACATATGTATGACTGACTTGGGATGATTCCAAAGGAAGCAAAAACAAGCTTTCTCGAATTCATGGCGGCAACTTACATCTAATGCACGTGAATCCAAGGAAGTCACTCCTTTCATCCAAACATAGGCTTCATGAACGGAACACGAAGATAATGCTTACAAAAGTTTCCAACACTAGCTGGATGTTCAACATGAATCATGGGGAAGACAAAATGCCACTGATGGGCTCGACATCAACTCATCGGAATTTCCATATCACTGGACTTCCACCATTATGTGAACAATGTGACAGTATTGGTCAGACCAAAAGATGTAATGGTGTATGCTCGAGGAACAACCACGAGTAAGACAACATTATGAACATCGTTGGTTCTGATTTGACTTGACGATAGCCCATACTCAAGTCAAAGTTTTGACACGGCAATAGATCCAACAACTGATCACGAGGACCCATCGATGGAGATATCATCTTTCTTCAACAAACACACACACAAACACACACACAAACACACACACAAACACACACAACAAGATATCCCTTAACATGAGCTAAGTCAAACAAGTTTTTATCTTCCAACTCTCCAAGTTGTTGTTTAGCTTAACCAACTAGCTCAGGGGTATCCAACACAGATTCTTGGAGAATGGTTGGTTTGGAGGAAAACCAGCATGATCATGAACTCAACATAGCGGTCAGGTGACAACCTGGTAATACTTCCGAGAAGATATTCGGAACATCACGAACCACCGATGTGTTACTATGCTCGAGAACAATCTTGCTTTCGAGGCAAGATGATATGATCAAATAAGAAAGGGGGTTGAATAATCCTAACTCATTGATCAAAGAGTGCACTGGAGATAAGGACTAGGTAGCACAGTCTATCTTAGAATGATGATTCGATAACCAACACGCTAAGAATGAGAATATTGTCCATTTACTACCAAGCAACTAGTTGCTACGAGTATTGATTTCACACATCACGGTTCACTTGTCGGTATTCTGGTTGCAGCAACACGGGAACCGAGGAATGAACAACGATGGCGAGGGGTATCACTGTATCAAGAATTCATAAGATGGTGTGCAATTGCCATGACATTCTTGACATAAGACGGTAATACTTCGGGGTAGAACAGAATCAAAAGCTGGATTGGCATTTTGATCTGCGATACACAACTATTTTGACCCAATCCTGGATATGGACGAGGTACTGGAGTTTGTTTCTCCTAGTCATTCTGGAATAGAATGGCTTGACAGACCACAAGAGTAAAAGGCATCGATGAACATGAATGCACAACTACTCCTGACTATCAATTGATAGACGAAGGTCAGAAGACAACTAAAGAGGGACAACTCAAAAGAACATCTGATTTTCTGAGTTGTGGATGCATAGATTAGTGTGTCGAGCAAAGCTCAATATTTCTTCCGGATAACCCATGCAGAAAGGTAGAACTGGCAGATTCACAAGGTAGAATGGAGAACTCCTCAAGAGCACTCTTATTGTGATCTTTCGGTTCAACGAGGAACTTCTACCATAAGTAGTTCATGGTATTTGGAAGAGGAAAATACCACGGATATCGAGGTCTATCGCAAAGGTTACTAATATCCTAAAGGAACTAGCAAACACTATCAACATGAAGTAGGGTGAATCTCGGGTTCAAGAACCCATGAATAGAATACCTACCACTACATGGCATCACGGGATGCTTTCGAGAATGGTGGCCAGAATCATCACACCGGAACACAAAACATGGCTAGATTACTAGGTGACTCCCTAAAACACCTAGGGCCATAGTAATAGCTCCAACATATATGTCGAGGCAATAGAGTACCTCAACTCACCGATTAGTATGATTAATCTGGCCCAAATGGACATCAGGAACATGGAGGAATGATTGCAAGTGCATCAAACTATCTAGAAACCTGGGATGACTCGGACAGCATAACAGTTGTAAATGCTCAAAAATATTGGAGACATGCTACAAAAATGGTGGCATAGCCACTCAGAATCACAATATCGAGGTACAGAGACCAACTACGAACATACAACAGATAGTAGGAACTGAACTGGGGCTTCAACTCAACAATCCTAGGCAACTACGGTTTAGTAACACGTCATCCTGATAGATAGATGAGAAGGCCTAGTTTCTTAACCCACGTAGAATGAGAAGAGAATGACTCAGATCAGAGGGCATAAGGTAAATGAGCCTTACGTTCCCTTCCACAATTAATTCCCCTACATAACTAAAGCATTTCTAGACACAACTTCGACCAGTTTGGCTTGGTAATCCTACAGGCAGTCAGGCTCTGATACCAAAGCTGTCAGGACCCTGATCCTAAGTCACACTGATCTAGCATGTAACACTTCATATCACTTTGCGGCCTCACGCACGGTATTCCCACGGGTGCCACCTTACCTGGCCCGGGACTGTTTACGCTTTTTGGCTCACGTATATGATAATGTCGCTAGCATCCATATGACAGAGAACCCGGGCCGACATGGCTAGTCGTGAACCCAAAGCGGCACCAACCTATGGGGACAGGCATACATGAATCACATCGAGCATGTCGGTCAGCAGCATGTGAATCCGGGCTGTAGCACTAGGCTAACAGGACTCCGGGAACCCGGGCTGTAGCAGGCTAGGCAGGACTCCGGATGTCACCGCGTGACATTTCCCCGAAGGGACAGACAAAGGAACAAAGTGAAACACATGCCGGCCAGTCAAGTGTCCAGAGCAGTAGTGCTGGGCTAGCAGGATTCCGGTGAACCGGGCTGTAGTGGACTACTATGGCTCATGGAAGCACCAGACTACATTTCCCCATAAGAGAGGCTGCCAAGGATAAACAACTAGATTGTCGGATCCCACACATACCAAGCATTTCAATCATACACACAATATGCTCGATATGTGTAAATACAACATGGCATCACAACATAACTCTATGACTCAAGTATTTATTCATTAGGCTCTGAGGAGCGAGAAATTACAAACATGGGTCTCATGACCCAACAATCATAGCATACAAATCAAAGCACATGCGGAAGCTTAACATGTCTGAGTACAGACATCTATAAATGAAAAAGGCTAAGAAGACTGACTATCTACCAGATCCTGCCGAGGGCACAAGATCGTAGCTGAGGTATCAAGCTAAACGTCGAAGTCCACACGAAACTACTAGCGAGACTGACGAATCTCTACAAAACATAAAATAGGAAAACGTGAGTACAAATGTACCCAGCAAGACTTACATCAGAACTATCTACATATGCATCGGTATCAATAAAGGGGGGGGTGGAGTTTAACTGCAGCAAGCCAGCTTTGACTCAGTGGCTAACCTGAACTATGACTGCAAGCAACTCTCTTGAGGTGGCGCACATGAGTCCACATATTCAGCATTCAATACACCACTATGGATCCGCTCCCGTCTCCCTACGAGAAGGCCATCCATAGCACTCACACTTATCTTGCGAGTTTTAGAGTATCCACTTTCACTTGTCTATGAACTGTTATAGGCAACCCAGAAGTCCATTACCGCGGACACGGCTATTCGAATAGATGATGTTAACCCTGCAGGGGTGTACTTCTTCACACACGCTCTCACCACTTACCGCCGTTTACACGACATGTACTCGGCAACCTTCAAGCGGAAGCCCAACGAGGGTGTCGGCCACGGCCTACCTAAACACTCAAGTCTCTAGTCCAGGTTTATCGCCTATCCAGGTTCCATTCGCAGGGAGTCCAGCCGAGGTTTCCACATACGGCCCCGGACGATGTGTACAGGGTTCCGAGACACCAAACGGGCGCCCGACATGCCCGGCCACGGTGTATCTACCGCATCATAGCCCACCCCTAGGGTCAGCGCTACGCACGGCCGCCAACACATATCCTATAAACACCAGAAACTTGTTGCAACTCCTGGACTGAGGACAAGGGTGATCAAGAAGCCGAGAGGGTCCATTGGTTTCGGGCCCAATGCGTGGTAGTAACTGTTTCATAATTCACAAACACAGAACTCATTTCCTGAGGACGGCTTCAATGAGACAACCCACCATCTACTCCTACATGGCCTCTCACTGCTACCTTTACCAAATCGTGTTCACACACTTAGCTCACATACAGTAGGACATGTTCATCACCATTCCAATTCATTCCCGATGAATCAGACCCGACACAACTCTATACAATAGCAAGCATGACAAACAAGCATGATTGAGTAGGCACATCAGGGCTCAAACAACTCCTACTCATGCTAGTGGGTTTCATCTATTTACTGTGGCAATGACAAGTCATGCAGAGGAAAGGGGTTCAGCTACCGCAGCATGTAACAGTTGAATCGATGTTGTCCTAATGCAGTAAAAGAGAGCAGGAGCGAGAGAGTGGGATTGTATCGGAATGAACAAGGGGGTTTTGCTTGTGTGGCACTTCTGAAGATATTATAGCTCTTCATCGGTGTCATCGAAGTCATCGTCGAAACCACGTCTATCGAGAGGGGACAAATACCGTCAACAGAGAAAGAAACACAATTAATGCAATGCACAATATGATGCATGATCATGGCATGGTAAAATGAGTGTGTTGGGCTAATGCAACTACAACCAGATGGGTTTGAGCTATTTTGAACCAAAGATTCAAAGTTCAAACTCATTTGTGATCTTAAATAGTGCTTATCATGTTTTTGCACTAAATAGCAAGTTAACTTGTTTAAACATGCATGAAACCAGTACAGATGGATATATTGGATTTTTCTGATCATTTTTCATATATAAATCTTTGCAATTGGAGTTACAGATTAATTTCTATGAATTTTTGAAGTTTGCAACATTTTCTGGAATTTCCTATATAAAAATAAATCCAGAAAATACTTATTGCATCAGCATAGCGTCACTGTGACGTCACCAAGTCAACGGGGGCGGTCCAGGTCAAACCTGACCTGTGGGTCCCGCATGTCAGTGTCATCACTAACTTAACAGAGTTAGTTAGTGTTAGATTAAGCACTAATCTAAGTTAATTAGCACTAAACTAAACCTAACTAAAAATTAACAGGGCAGGCCCATGCGTCAGTGACCCTGGTGGCTCAAACATGGGTCAAACATGGGTCAACTCGCCGGAGTTGACCCGCGGCTCGTCGCCGGCGGAGCCAGAGACGGCGGAGGGCGTCGGGTTTGCTCCTCCGGCGACCAAATGAGTGGCGGAGGGGCTCTGCGTGGAGCTGGTGCTCATCCGCATCCAACGAAGCAAGCAGCAGTGGCTGGGGTGGTCTACAGCGCTGACGGCGTCAAGCTTTGCGGCGGCCGGAGCTCGGACAACGGCGGAGATGGCGCTACAGGCGGTCGTGGGTCAAGCCAAGGGCACCAGTGGGTTGCCCTCGCTCGCCCGCATCCAGAGGAGCAGGTGGGTGGCTGTGGGGGCACCGGAGCTCGCCGGAACGGAGCTCGCGGCGGTGGCCGAAGTTCGGGCACCGATGAAAATGACGACATCGTGCACGGGAGGGTCAATGGGTAGCACCTAAGGTTTCTACGGGCTCTCACAAAGCTAACGGGCATAAGAACGGGACCGATTGGCCACCGGAGCCTCGTCGGCGACGAGCTCGTGCGGCAGCGTGCTTCGGTCATCAAGGGGGCGGCGGCTACGGTGATCAAACGGAGCGGGGTAGAGGGGGAAACGGTGGCGGAGCTCACAGCGATCACGAAGAGGGGCTCGGCTTGCTCGGGGACGGCTTGGCAACGGCGAATCCGTCGATGGAGTCCGACGGCCGTGCTCGGGGAAGACGACTCATGGCGGCGATGTGGGGCTCCCGCGGTGGCGTGGCTCGTGTTGGAAGAAAGAGGGGGTCGAGGCGGAGCCTTTGGGCCGGTCAGAGAAGCGACGGAGAGGCGGTGGCCGCGGTGGTGCACGTCGGCGGCGATGAGCTCCGCTCGGTCGCGAGAAAGAGAGAAAGCAGAGAGGGGAGTGAGGTCCAGGGAGAGGAGGGGAAGCGAGAGGGAGCGCTGGGCGTCTCTGTGGCACATCCAGAAGAGCCGGGGCATCGCGGTGGAAGCAGGAGCGGGCGCGCGCGGTGACCATGCGCCCTGCCTACTGGCGTGAGGAGGAAGACAACAGAGGGGGCTGCGGTGCTGGGCTGGGCTGCACAGTTGGCCCGCCAGGTGGCTAGGTGAGCTCTTCTCTCTCTCTCTCTCTCTCTCTCTTTTCTAATTCTTTCTATTTTCTATTTTCTGTAATTTGTTTTGATTTAGTTTTAGACACTAAATCATTTTTGTTGCTTCTGATAATTCTTGTAGGGACTAGTTGGATTATTCCAAAGCCCTTCACCAAAGATCAGAATTATTGGACATATATTAATTAATTAATAAATATATATCCAATACAGATAGTTATTGATTTAATTCAAAGGCCCAAAATAAATATCTCTGAGATTCCAAAAATATTGTTTTAAGTTTTACCTCTTGCCAATATTTTCAGAGACTAAGAGGAACATTTTCTTGGACTTCTTTGAAAAGATTTTAATGTTGATTATTTTTGAAGTGATTTATGAGGGTTTCAACTAACCTCAATTCAACTTTCAGAATTTAGACATGATGCATGAAGCTCACTCAGGTAATTAGCTACAAGCAAAATCTAGGGCTGTGACAGTCAAGTTTGGACCGCATACTCGACCACTCGTGTCAAATTCACGGCATCCCCGATAAACCAGCCAACCACACCAACAGAGAATGCTTGCTGTTTAAACAGGCCAACAAGTTGAATGCCGAAAACAAGGAAAAGGGGCTACATAGCGACGACGAGAAGGAGCCCCGGCCGCCGAACACAGGAGGACAGAAGAAATTTCCTCCCCAAGTGAACGGAAGCGTGCACTATGGGACGTCTATGCGATGGAGCCAGTCGCCCCAAAGTTCAGCCCATGGTCTTCTTGTCTAAACACTTTCGATCGCAGGGACAACCCTACCAGTATCCGTCATGGCGGTTCTGTCGCATTGGTCCTTGACCCCATCATCGATATATTTCACCTCACTTGAGTCCTTATGGACAGTGACAGCAGCCTGAACCTGCTCTATCAGGATACAATACGCAAAATGGGTATCGACCCCTCGAGGATCTAACCCACAAAAACCACCTTTAAAGGTGTCATACCAGGTGTACAGGCCTGTTGCACGGGCTCAATCACACTGGAAGTGGTCTTCGGATCTCTGGACAACTTCCAAAGCGAGGTGTTGATCTTCGATATCGTCCCCTTCCGCAGTGGCTATCACGCACTGCTCGGACAAACCGCATTCGCCAGATTCAATGCAGTACCGCATTATGCATACCTCAAGCTCAAAATGCCAGGACCTCACGGGGTTATAACAGTTAATGAAAACACAGAACGCTCGCTCCGTACGGAGGAGCACACTGCGGCCCTCGTAGTAGAAGTACAAAGCAGCCTTCTGAGGCAAACCACCAATTCAGCGATAAAGCCCCCGGACACCTTCAAGCGAGTCCGGAGTACCCTGCAACAGGATCGCCCGGCGCATTCAGAGCTCGCCTAGCAATTCAGCCTTCGTCCTAGTCCCAGTCAAGCGGCGAAATTTGCGCCACGCGTACATAATTACGCACTCAAAATACCATGGGCATAGGCGAAGGCACGGCTAGGGCACGGCCCATAATGCGGCTCAACCGCCTCAAGACCCGTATATCTTTACCGTTTTCTTCCTTTCAGGACCGTATTCTCTGAAGGCCCTCTCCGATAGCCTGATTACCGGAACCATCACGGGAAGGAAACACCAAGGAAGCAAGAAGCTTTGACGTACAAGGGAATCCCCAGGTGGTCTCTGATAACGATCGCTATACCTGTTTTACATACCCACACGCAGCTTGCCCTTGGATAGGACATGTCAAATAGTCCTATTTTTGCTTATTGCACTACTTGTATACATACGCTTTGATGTATCATTTAAACAACAATGTACATCGTTAGCTTATTATTGCATTTCTTCATCTTTTTTTCTTCCCTGTCTGCTTATTTACGGCAAATTGCACCTGTACATTCTGGTACGTCCAGTGCGCCAGGGGCTTCAGTGTACCCCATAACACGGCAAGAAAGTCCGAACACTTTCGACAGTGCGGCACCCTGAACTTATAACATTATATGCATCAGCTCCGAATCATGTCTTGGGTCAATAGTTGGGTTTGCCCGGCTCCCATGTTTTGGTACCTTACGTTCCGCTATATCGGCTAAGGTAGCACTGGGAGAACTACTGAGATTGTGTCCCGGTTCACCTCAGTAGAGAAAGCCGAAAACTGACTGTCATGATGCGGCGAGAGCTGGACGCTGTTCGAGAGGTCTCAAATCCTTAAAGATTTTTTCCGCTTCGGGCGAGGAATCGGCCTTGTCCGATTTGGGCATATATAGCGTCCCAAGTTCGGCCTTCCGAATACCAGGGGCTTCGCCAAAATTTAAAATTGCAGACTTCTATGGCTAAGTGAGAGTGATAAAGCTGTATAGTACGATTGCCTTATTCGCTGCGCTAAACACCTCCTTAAAGGACCATTTTTTTGTATAAAGAGTGTTTAAGATTTATCCCGAACACCTCAGTACTAGTTACATGAGGGCAGAAGCCGACGACTGGCCAACTCTCAGATTTTATAAAGAGCCGCGCAGAAGGTAATATTTTAAATCGACAAGCGTTATATAGCGCACATGAACTCGTTTTCATATTACGGGATCACATGAGTACATTCATTCAAATATTACATCCTTAGCACATTCCTCCGCCACAAGGCGGGCACCCTTCAGGACACTGTCATAATACATTTTGGGGTGGCGATGCTCCTTGCCCTCCGGTGGCCCCTCCTTCACCAGCTTTTCGGCATCCATCTTCGCCCAGTGCACTTTCGCACGGGCAAAGGCACTGCGCGCACCTTCAATGCAGACGGACCACTTTATGACTTCAAACCGTGGGCAGGCATTCACAAGCCGCTTTACCAGGCCGAAGTAGCTGTTAGGCAGGGGCTCGCCAGGCCACATCCGGACTATGACACCCTTCATGGCCAGTTCGGCCGCCTTGTGAAGCTCGACCAGTTGCTTCAGCTGGTCGCTCAAGGGCATCGGATGTTCGGTCCCAGCATATTGGGACCAGAACAACTTTTCCGTCGAGCTCCCTTCCTCGGCCCGGTAGAACTCCATGGCATCCGATACGTTGCATGGTAGATCTGCGAACGCTCCTGGAGAGCTCCGAATTTGGGTAAGTAAAAGGAAAGTCTCCTTCACATGCTTGCTTTGCATAATGAATGCCTTACCCGCCACTATCTTCTTGACCGCCTGAATCTCCTGGAGGGCCTTTTGGGCTTCGGCCTTGGCATTTTGTGCGTTCTCGAGGGCCTTCGCAAGCTCGGACCCCTGCGTCTTAGAGTCACGCTCCAAGGACTCGTATTTCTTGACGAAATCCTGGAGCTCTTGCTGAACCTCGCCGCCTCGGGCCTTTTGCTTCTCGCGCTCGATGCGCTCCTTGGCCGCTCTGTCTTCGGCCTCGGACAACGCCTTCTTCAGGGCCGCCACTTTGGTCGTGGCCCCTAGCAAAATTCATGAAGATCCTATGATCTAATGACCACTTTTTTCTTTATCAATATACAGACGGGGTATCACTTACCTTTGTTCTCTTCGAGCTACCTCTTGGTAAGGCCGAGCTCTTCCTCGGACCGCTCAAGGTCCCACTTCAGTTTGGAGACCTCTGCAGTACGAGCGGCAGCGGCCAGCAGCGAAGCCTGCTTATTCACATAGACATATTCTGATTAGACTCATGTGATTGTTATTTGATCCTCTGTTCGGCCTTTCTTTGCAAACACCGAACAGAGCATCAGGGGCTACTGTCTATGCTGTGATATTTTTGTTGGGGAATGTAGTAATTTCAAAAAAAATCCTATGCACACGCAAGGACATGGTGATGCATAGCAACGAGAGGGGAGAGTGTTGTCTACGTACCCTCTTAGACCGTAAGCGGAAGCGTTTATCAACGCGGTTGATGTAGTCGTACACCTTCACGATCCGTCCCGATCAAGTACTGAATGTACGGAACCTCCGCGTTCAGCACACGTTCAGCTCGATGACGTCCTCGCCTTCTCGATCCAGCAAGAGGGGCGAAGTAGTAGATGAGTTCCGGCAGCACGACGGCGTGGTGACAGTGTTGGTGAAGAACAATCTCCGCAGGGCTTCGCCTAAGCACTACGAAAACTATGATGGAGGATAAACTAGAGGGGGCGGGGTTGCCGGCACACGGCTTGGTGTTTCTTGATCTGTCTTGGGTGCTAGCCCTACCCCTCTATTTATATGTTGAGCCTTGGGGTCGAAACTTGGAGTAAAAGCCTCCACAAAGTCGGTTTTACCCGAAAGGCAAGAGTCCTTCTCGGACTCCAGGACCAGACGCCGCAATCCTTGGCGTCTGGCCCAGACGCCATGTGCCTCGGCGTCTAGCCCAGGGCCAGACGCCAGGGTCCCCGGTGTTTGGCCCCCTGGCCTCCGCAAAACTCCTTTTGCACCGACTTATAGCCCCGTGGGCCTAACCCCTTGGCCTAACCATATCATCCAATATATGAATCTTTACCTCCGGACCATTCCGGAGCTCCTCATCATGTCCGTCATCTCATCCGAGACTCCAAACAACATTCGGTCACCAACATACATAACTCATATAATACTATATCGTCAACGAACGTTAAGCGTGCGGACCCTACGGGTTCGAGAACTATGTAGACATGACCGAGACACTTCTCTGGTCAATAACCAATAGCGGAACCAGGATGCCCATATTAGTTCCTACATATTCTATGAAGATCTTTATCGGTCAAACCGCATAACAACATATGTTTGTTCCCTTTGTCATCGGTATGTTACTTGCCCGAGATTCGTTCATCGGTATCTCAATACCTAGTTCAATCTTGTTACCGGCAAGTCTCGTTACTCGTTCCGTAATACATCATCCCGCAACTAACTCATCAGTTACAATGCTTGCAAGGCTTATAGTGATGTGCATTACCGAGTGGGCCCAGAAATACCTCTCCGACAATTGGAGTGACAAATCCTAATCTCGAAATACGCCAACCCAACAAGAACCTTTGGAGACACCTGTAGAGCACCTTTATAATCACCCAGTTACGTTGTGACGTTTGGTAGACCGAGACACATCTCTGGTCAATAACCAATAGCGGAACCTGGATGCTCATATTGGTTCCTACATATTATACGAAGATCTTTATCGGTCAAACCGCATAACAACATACATTGTTCCCTTTGTCATCGGTATGTTACTTGCCCGAGATTCGATCGTCGGTATCACCATACCTAGTTCAATCTCATTACCGGCAAGTCTCTTTACTCGTTCCGTAATGCATCATTCCGCAACTAACTCACTAGTCACATTGCTTGCAAGGCTTATTGTGATGTGCATTACCAAGAGGGCCCAGAGATACCTCTCCGACAATCGGAGTGACAAATCCTAGTCCCATCTATGCCAACTCAACAAACACCATTGAAGACAGCTGTAGAGCATCTTTATAATCACCCAGTTACGTTGTGACGTTTGATAGCACACTAAGTGTTCCTCCGGTATTCGGGAGTTGCATAATCTCATAGTCAGAGGAACATGTATAAGTCATGAAGAAAGCAATAGCAATAAACTAAACGATCATAGTGCTAAGCTAACGGACGGGTCTTGTCCATCACATCATTCTCTAATGATGTGATCCCGTTCAGCAAATGACAACACATGTCTATGGTTAGGAAACTTAACCATCTTTGATTAACGAGCTAGTCTAGTAGAGGCATACTAGGGACACTCTGTTTGTCTATGTATTCACACATGTACTAGTTTGCCGATTAATACAATTCTAGCATCAATAATAAACATTTATCATGATATAAAGAAATATAAATAACAACTTTATTATTGCCTCTAGGGCATATTTCCTTCAGATATATAGTAACAATTTTTAGACAACTGAAGGGTCACCGTCCGGCACTCTGCTGCAAGACTCGGACAATCAAAACTTTTTCCAAATGGCTTCCAAAGGTCAAGGCCTAACATATTACGATTGGCAAGAATATATATGCTACCTTGGTGGCTGTGATAAACTGCAGAAATTACAATCAAACATATACCCACAAGGCCACAAACATCAAACACACCTGGTAGAGGTGTTCACCCTCGAGAGTGGAGTCTCTGGAACTCCCAAGACCATGAAGGAGATGATGTGAGAGTGTTGACATTGCTGGATCCATACAGTGAAGACCAGAACGAAAGAAAGGCATACCCAGCCTAGTGAAAGCAAATATAAGTCAAACTGTGATCCGATCAGACATGAAATAAAAGATAGCAGGACTCAAATATATTTTTACAACCAAATGGAGAGTTGGCTGTGATCATACATTAGACAAGGAATAGAGACAATGAAGAGGGCGAAGCTATTGATGGGAATCGGGTAGACTACAGTAGCACAAATTTAAAATTTTCTACCACATAATCAGGGGAACCCTAACTTTCACCCACCCCCTCCCCTCCCCCCCCGCACGGCCACCTCATACACCCACCCTCCCCTTGCCGCCGTCCGGCAAAGACCCATGCGCGTCGGTGGCGGCGGGGCCCCTCTTCCCCTCCCGGCGTATGGCTGCAGCCAGACATGCGGCAGCCCGGCGGAGGCATGGCGCTGATGCATGGCATGATGGCGGCGCGGGCGGGCGGCCAGGCCGTGGAGGCTGCATGGTGGGTTGCATGTGTGGAGCCGGGTTGGGGTTGGCTCCTGGGCGGCGGCATGTGCACGGATCGTCCTGCGGGCATGACCTCGGCCTTCCCTGGTCGGCTAGCAGTGTGGCACCCGGTGGCATCCTCTAGTGGCTACTGGAGAAGATCCGATTGTGGGCAGGGTCTCAGTGGGGGCTTTTTCCTTGCTGTGATATGGCAGTGGCGGCCTGGATCGTCAAGTCCAAGGCAGAGATGGCAGCGGTCCGTGCACGAGAGATGGAGGTTCTTCAAACATGTTAGAGATATACTTGCGATACATGTATTTGGTAGTCTAGGATTTATAATCCGTCTCCTACCTTATCTCCAGGAGAGGCTTCTTGCCCTTCAAGTCTTGTACTTAATATATACTCGCCCTCGAGGCTCAGTAATACATCCATGATATTCTGCACCAATATCCCTCTCTCCCTTCTAACATGGTATCATCCTAACCGATCCAACCCTAGCCACCACCCGACGCTTCCACTCCGCGCGCCGTCCCTGGGGCGGTCAGCCTCCACGATCGCCGCCGGGGGCCACGCGGCCTGTACCTAGGGTTCGTCTGCCGGTCATGTTGACCGGCTGCCCTAGAGAGTCTTTTTCCCGAGCCCTTGCTCCGGGTTTTTCTCTCTCCCATCGGTCATCTTAATCAACATTTTCTTTTTGGTTTTCCGATCTATGCTGGATCGGTTTGCATCGCCCGCCGCCGCCGTCGACCCTTGCATCTCTACTCCGACATCGACGTCGACTACACCGGCCGCTTCGTCATCAACCGTGCGGCAAGGCTACATGCGCCGCCCAAGGATGCCTTCGTGCGTCGCTACCGGCCGCTCGTCCGCGCGGTCTCCATCGCCAGTCCGTCTTCGTCGTCATCGCTCGGGACATCACCGACAATGTCGCCATCGACTCCAATCTGCACGTCATCCCCGATGTGGCGTGTACAGTGCCGTTGTTAGTGTGATCAACCGATCAAGCGCCTGTCTTCGCCAAGCACGTCCCCAAGCACGCGCCTACCGCCGATCGAGCGACTTGTTGCCGCCGCGTCGTCCCTTCGGACCGCTGCGTCACCGCCCGAGGTCTTCTCGCCGGCTGCCCCGACCCGCGCCGGTCCCGTCGACGCCCCTTCGGGCTGTCGTGTCGTGCCCCGCGGTCCACGCCGCCACCCCAAGATCCTTCCGTCAGCTACCCTCGTAACCGCCGCCGCCTTTGCGTCGCCCCTTAGGATTATCGCACCGCGACACGCAGTCCATGCCGCCTCCTTCCGGGCCATCGCCCTCGGCTAGTGGTTCTCCACGCGGCTGCTCCGACCTGTGAGCCGCCGTTACACCGCCTCTTCGGGTTGTAGCATTGCGAAACACAGTCACCACCGCCGCCCGAGGCCGTCCCCCGCGGTTGCACCGATCCACGCTCCGCCACTGCACCGCCCCTTCGGGTTGTAGCGCCGCGGACCGTGGTCCCCGCGATCTCCCCGAGGTGTTCTGCCGTCACCATGACTTGACCACCGCCGCAGCTTCGCTCCTTCGGGACGTAGCGCCGTGGCCCGTGGTCCACTGCCGTCCCTGCGCGTCGACCTCTCGTGGTATGCGCCGCGCCGCGTCCCTTGACACGGGAAAGCCATCGTCCGCACCGGTCTTCGTCATGCCGTCGGGTTCTTCGCTTACTTCGAGAACCACCGCCGCGCTACTAACTTAGCAGTCGCCGCCGCTCTTCCTCGGCCACCGCCGCCGCCGCTACCTCTATAGCCGCCGCCACCCGTCCACCCCCTTCGTCTTCATCCAGCACCAGCCCGTCGCCAGCGTCGCTGTCATCTACCCTGACCACTTCATCTACTCCGACCACCGTTGGTGACATCGGCCCCTAGGTCGATTGGCGTCACAACCATCGTCGAGTTTTCTTCTCTATTGGCCCTCCGATTCCTCGACATGGCGTACATCTTGTGCATGTCCCTCGTCTCCGCATGTCCGGTGCTGGCAACACCGATGTGTGCCTTCATCCACGACGTGTGCCCGGGCCTGGCAAGCCTAGTTGATGCCTCGTCAACTTCGTCTTCGTCCATCTACGCATGCCCGGTGCTGGCAACACCGATGTGTGCCTTCGTCCACGACGTGTCCCCGGACTTGGCACACTCGGCGTGACGCCTTGTCAACACCATCTTCCTTTTGGCGCACCACTACCTCGACACCACTGGACCCATGACTAACTCGGCGCCTCCTTGCGCCCGCGGCTCCACGACAACTTCCTCGACACCGGCTACCCCAACTCGACATCGACCATGGCATTCTTCGCACGGCTATCTCGACCACGACTACACCACCCACGCTCTCGGCTACCTCGACAATGGGACAAAGGGCTATCATCCACTAGAACAACTTGTCGACTTCCTCTGCAGTCAACGCGTCCGCGACGCGACACCGCCCACGACGCTCCGCTACGACTGCGGGGGCGAGGGGGGAGGGTATGTCAGCCCGTCGGCTGCTATTCTCTCCAGTCTGACCGTCCGCGATGCTCCTGTTGTTCGTAATGCTACCACTATGACTGCGGGGGGATGTTAGAGATATATTTGGGATACATGTATTTGGTAGTCTAGGATTTGTAATCCGTCTCCTACCTTATCTTCAGGAGAGGCTTCTTGCCCTCCAAGTCTTGTACTCAATATATACTCGCCCTCGAGGCTCAGTAGTACATCCATCATATTCCACACCAATATCCCTCTCTCCCTTCTAACAGAACAGATCTAGGTCTACATGCTTTCGGCTACTGCCAAGGCCCGTGGTGGCGGCGCTGTCTGCGTGTCGTTCCCTTCTTGAAGGTATTGCCGTGGAGAAGTTCAAGGCCACTCTCTGCTACCTCCGGGGGAAACCCTAGATCAGCAGATGGGATGCGCTCTGGTGTCGTTTCCCCTTTGGGGGCGTCATTCTTGGAGGTACACACGAGCTCGAGGGACCAGAGAACGGCTTCTTTGGTGAGCGGTTCTGCATCTTACACATTGATGTCGGAAGATCTCGGTGGCGTGGCGCTGTGGAGACTCGGCATCCGATGTGCGGAGATGGACTCGCGCAGGAGGAGGATGTTGTCTGGCGTCATAGTGGCGTCGATGGCAAAGAGGCCTGGCAAGGTCGATGCGTTAGTTTCTGCTCCAAAGATGGATTGGTGGAAGATGACGGTGATGGCACATGAGAGTGCGTCCGACCGGTTTGTGCTCCAAACCCAGTATGTGGCTTGGTTGGAGCATCTGACTTTAGATGATTAGGCATTTGTGCGATGTCTGTTTGGTATAGGCTCGGACTATCGGTACCCCTTCATCAAGTGGATAAGAGTAGCGACAGATGTTGCTAAGATGGTGGCTTGAGACTACCCGTTGTACTATTTTGTAAGGTCTTTATGAATAATTAATGAAATAGCCGCAAGCATCGCCCACATGCAGAGATCGGAGGTAATCCTCTTTTTTTAAAAAAACCAATATATTCATATAATCATTTCCGATAAGTTCAAACATGCAGTGAGGAACCTCACTGTACGTACAACAACTCACACACCTCAACACCCTTACAAAAACTAGCAATCGCATGGCAAGTTCGCAACTCGATTCACCTTGACGATCTAAATATTTTGGAGGCACTCCATAACTGTAATATGTTTCTCTTCAAATCAAGGAACGCAGACATATCCAGCCCCGGGGAAGATCGAAAGCGCTACATACAAACAATCGGTTTCATGTAAAACGGAATGTGAAGATCAACAACTAATGGAGGCTGCTTGAAGCTCAGCTTCTTCCACACTTAGGCATCTAGCCAACACATCCCAAGCAGAGAACAAAACATGCATCAACATGAAAATGGTATACCACCCCAACAGTTCCGAACTAGAAAATGGTATGAAAACATGCATCAACATGCCCATCGCATCGGAGGCGGAGACCAAAGTTGGTTTGCCACCATGGTGCCCTTATCGACGTAAGATTGCCCACCTGAGAGCATACTCACAGATTCTTACCTTAAAGGGAGGAGCCAACCGAACTAGATGTCCACGAAAGGATGCCTAAAAAATTTGTAGGAAAATCACGGAAGCATCAACAATACCCTCCCCTCTAAAAAAAGAAATATGTTTTCTGATATGACAAACCCTCTCAAGGAGAAATAACAACTTGGAATGTGTAATAGTCCGGACAATGTTCCTTGAGTGCTAGTAGGGTGTGTGTGGTCTTCGTCGGTTTTCCTTGATTAACCGTGCCATGTACGGTTTTTGGGTCCGGTTTTCCTTATTAACTGAATCAATTCTCTTTTTCTTAATGCAATGCGGGAGCTCCCCGCCCTTTGACGAGGTTTCGTCAAAATGTGTAATAGTCCGCATGTCAAAGAAGCTGAAGAAATCAAGCTGGAGTACATTTAACAAAAGGGTGTGGCTAGGTCTCAGTCGACTGAGACTTAACAAGTCTCAGTCAAGTAATATAACATGTAAAAAAAACTGAAAAGAAAATTTTGCACGCATCTCAATATAAGATCTGACGAGTAATAGTGCTGACTGAGACTTAACCAAGTCTCAGTCGACTGAAATTTAGACTATTAACAAAACTCTCATCCTACGTTAAATTCCACACAGGTCTAAGCGCAAGGGTCCCACCTAATACTAGGCGGCAAACTGTCAAACTCAAGGTAATTCAATGAAAGTCCGAGCAAGTTGCATGGTCAAGAAGTCAAAAGAGAAAATTAAATGAAAAGGAAAAGTCAAAAGAAGAGGCAATAAGAAGGCAGTGATACGCGTCCGCCGGATGATAAATCAATTAGATCCGCCGCCTTGGCAACCGTCAAATGAAGTCTGAAACAGCTGTTCGATCTGTCGCCTAGTCGGTCGAGGACCTTTGCAACAGCTACCCTGCTGCGCTTAGGGGCTTTACAACAAAGACCTTGTTGCAAAGGTCTGCCGAGATAGTAGTTGGCCGAGAGAGGCCACACCCTAGGCTAGAGCATAGACGCCGCATCACCGCCCCGCCATGGCCCGAGAGTCCTGGCCATGGAGCGTCGCCGCTCGATGGAGTTGTTGCTCCTCCTCCGCCTCAACCTTGCGAGCAGCCGCGAGCTCCACTCTAGCATGACGGCCACGACCTCTCACGGCGGGTGCTACTTTGGCGTTTTCTGCAACAGGAGCCATGTTTCTGAAACATGTCTCATGTTGCAATGTCCTATCTCTCACTCTCCAACGTCGGGCGCTCCTCCAACGCTTTCGACAATAGGGGCTACCTTTCTGAAACAATACCCGTGTTGCCCAAAAAAAAACCCTTCACCACCGAACATTTTTTTTCTTTCTGAAACAAAACGTCTATTGCATAAACCTTTTGAAACAAGACTCCTATTATATTGCAGAAAAACCTTCACCATTGAATTATTTTTCTTTCTTTCTGAAACTAGTCCTATGTTGCAAAAATCTACTGAAACAAGACCCTTGTTACGGGAAAAAAAACTGAGTGCACGTGATTTATGGCCAGCGTGAGCACTCGATCAGGATTGATCCGACGACTATGCAACCCGCGGATGCTACGCGTGCATCAGCCGGCTGAAGGATAGTGTTTTCCATAAGAAAACAGGCGCAAGTCCATAATAGACCCGTATGATAAGAGGCTCATCATGGACTATAGATCCCCTGTATGTGTGAACAAAATTTTACCAATGTGCTCTTCCTACTTACAACGACCATGCATTTCTCAAAGATAAAAAATACAACGACCATGCATTTGTCAAAGACTCCTAGCCTATATAAGCCCCCAACGTGGCATGCAAACGTCCACTATCACTATAACTCGAGGGTAGATGTCTCCAGCGGATCCGTGAAGGCCTTGGATATTCGGGATGGATCTGAGGGGACTCAAAATGCTCAGATTATGTCGAGAGAGGCAGAGCCTCAAGGAGATCTTGTCTTCGAACAGACACACTAGTCAAGTACTTCTATCATCTAAAGGAGGGGGGTTTCCAGCGGGGATCGGTACTTTGTCTGGCGTGGTTCATTGTTGGCCGGTCGCTCACTATCTAGAAATGATGGCCCTAAATTTGATTTGAGATAAACCCTTCATTGCATCTCCTCACCTAGTTTTACATAGCGGTCCCATGAGAGAAGCCCCCTACTTTCGGACATGTGGAACTTAGCTATCATTGAACAAAATGTGTTACTCTCCTGATATGTCATGATGATATTCAGGGACAATAATTAATAACTAATGGCTACGAGAAAATATAATTATCTATATGATTGCCTCTAGGGCACATCTCCAACAACGACTTCGGTTGAAGATAATATACAAGCATCTGGAACGCATAGCGATATGTTTGTCTCATGTCTACGAGCACGCATGTCTTTTTTCTTGATTTAAGAACAGAAAGTGTTACTTACCCCTGGCCCGTTTTGAGGCAATTGGTGGCGAAAACAATAGTACGTAGAGACTGGAGTGTGGATATTGTTGAGTTGAATTCTCTCATCGAAAGGGATGTCTCCTTTTATAGGGTCCATGTTGTAACAGTCCACTAACAACAACATGATTCTTGAGCTGCCTAAATCTCAGGAACCGTTACTTCTCCGGTGGTATGCAACGTTCTAACCAACCTAGGAGTTGCGTCGCTCTCTGTTGTCATGCGTGTGGATAAGGCAAAACCGCCCATGAAAAAAAGAACTATGTCGTACAAGCAACAAGCCACACGAGTATCTCATACTAATATTTCCTTTGTTTTCTCATATGTCTTTGAGGGGCGGTGTGTGTGGCGGCGTGGGAACTGGATCCTCTAATATTGAGAAAAAAAGTTAGAGAAGCTATAATACTCTAACTTTCCCTGTTTCTATCCATATGATTATGGATAAAACGATTTAAATTAATTTGCAAACTGATGATCTACTCTGTACATTTATAGTAATTAGATACAAACAAATTGATGGTGAAAAAAAATTAATTTAAATTATTTATATCTATATAGTAAATACCAAACGTAAACAATCTGTTAACTACCTACTAACAGTCTCTAACTTCCCTTCTTTATTTTACACTAGGCTAGCACTATAGCACCGTGACTTTCCTTCTTTCTGTTAGAGGATCCGGTTCCGGCGGCGTGGGGGTGGAGGGGGGGGGGGGGGAAAAACTTTTCATTAAGCCGGAAAACAGCAGGATATAGTACACCCTCTGTCCACTATTGTAAGACATTTTTGCAGTTCAATTTAAACTGCCAAAACGTCTTACATAAGTGAATTAATAGAGATAGCATCATATTACAGAACAGAATGAACAGCTGAAAACGCGAGGAGATGTTGGTCTAAAACCTAAAGGGGTGCAGCAGGGAGGATGGCCCTTCTTAGCTTCTCGCCATCTCACATGCAAATTCTACACAAACGGTGTAACTGATAAATAACACCTTGCCGGACTACCTGCAATTTCGATAGAATTACCATCATCACTCATCAACAGATAGTACAAGGTGAATTGCTAGAGATTGAGCTGGATGTATATATCATCGCAGCTCATCCGGTAGATCGAGAGAAGAGCCATGAAACTATGCAAATGGGCGGGCCGGCAGATCGAGAAGAATATGTGGGGGCACGTAAAGCAGCTAGCTACTGATCCCCTTGCTCCGCGCCGCAGTTGGTGATGGCCTGCTGCACCGCCCGCCTGATGACATCCTCATCCACACTCGCCGCCTGGTTCTGCATCACCATATCGAGACAAAAATAACCGAGCATCAGCACAGATAATTACGATCCATCCATCAGTCGGTCGCACGCCGTGTCGCTAGTCACGACACCATCGAATTATTGATGAGATAATTGTAGGTTTATGGTTCAGACTATATATGGGCAGCAGAGGTGGATAGAACATGTTGGTCTGCTTTACAGTTGAGTTCGATCGGGGATCAGTTCATGATTGAGGAGGCATTGTCGCGTAGGGGTATGTTTGTACATACGTACGTACCTCTCCTCCTCCGACGGCCTCGAGGCGGAACGTATCGGCGCAGGACGCCGTGGCCTGGAGCACGGTGAGGCCCAGCTCCTCGAACGCCTCCAGCACGGCGACGAGCAGCCCGGGGCAGCTCTTGTCGGAGGACACGTTCACGAGGAACCCATGCCCTAGGGCTTCCACGCTCACCTGCACAAGTGCAGTGCAGATGCACGCAATAATTGATTATAAATCATTAATCTTACATCATACCCCACTGTATTACTATGTGCCACAGTGCTCTCCCGTTCATAGTACATAACCTAAGCTTCAGAACCGGATAATTCAGGTCCTCCATACAGTATGCATACACAGTGCGGTGATAGGTGTGTGCGCGTACCGTGGGGAAAGAGTGCTTGTGCGAGTGCGCGTATTCCTCGCGTGCGATCTCCTGGTTGAGCCTCGCGATCTTCTGCTTCAGCCCCTTGATGTACTCCGACGCGTCCATGACTATGGAAGGATTGCTCAGCTGCACCGCGATTTTAGATTTAAAAACAGACATCAAGCTAATGGCAGCATAAGATCACACCAAGGGCACCGAAAAGAGGCGTGGGTTACCGCGTGGGAGTGAGTGATGGAGCGCAGAATCTGCATCTTCTCCTGTAGAGCAGCTGCTGCCTTCTTGCGCTCCCTTGACATTATGCCCCTCTCTCTGATTGTCTCTTCAGTTAATCCTTCACGTGCTAATCCAAATGGGGGGGGGGGGGGGGGGGGGGGGGGGGGGGGGGGGGGGGGGGGGGAGAGAGGAGAGCTGCTTCAAGGGGATGAGGATGAAGAAGCTCCGGGCGCACACGTCTTTATATAGTGATCGCCGGAGGTGGTCGCTCACGTGACCTTATTGCGGTTCAGGGAATTGGATGGAAGATGGGATGACGAGGAGAGATTCGATTCTAGGTAGTAGGTTCAAAACTCGGTTTGGCTCTTCCTCCGGCTCTTCTTTCCTTTCCATGCATATATGCCGCCGAGAAATGTAAAGTGTACCGTCAGTTGCTGCCCACCCCGTGCCCACTGTGTGTGTGTTTCTTGCATGCGGATGCATGTATACAACAGTTTTTTGAGATGCACCGGTTTAAAAAACAATATCATTTCTGAAAATTCCAGGGTGGTCGACCATGGGACACCCTTTCCACCCTGTAAATCATTGGCGTCGCTGCAGCAATATGAAAGTCGCGCAACAAGGCATGTTTTGGAGGAAAGTTAATTCATTCCCTAGCTAAACTAATTTGTCATGCATGTGCCTTCATCGAATACTGTTTAAGGGCATCTCTAGCCGATCATCTATACTAAAAGTACCAAAACAACTTCCTATCCCACTTTACTATTTGTTTTTAGGGAAATCTCTATTCCACGGCTAGCAGATCCCTATCCTATAAATTTTAGTTTCGCAAACTTTGAAATTTAAGTATCGCTCAAACAATTCGAACAAATTGATCATATTTCAACATAAACTAGAGAATTTAAATGCATCACATCACAAATATAGAGATCTTGTAGTTACATGTACTCGCTTCCTCTTTGCTTGACTCTCATCGATCTCCCTCGACCTCCTCCTCCTCCTCCTCCTCCTCATCCATCATCTCGACTTATCTCTTTTGATTATAGGGCATAGTCATTCGATTGTCAACAAGCCCAAGTGTGTGGCTTGAATTCAATTCATTCATGAAAACTTCAGCATCATTGTTCGTTTCCTCACTACAAAAGTAATGTCAAATCTAGGGTTTGATCCCTCGGGATGGGTGGCGGTGAAACCGCCCCACCAATTACCCACTCAAACGCATGTAAGAGGTAATTAAGGTGCAAACAATATATGTTCCACCTTGCTACAAAATCAATGATGGAGATTTTGTCCTCTTAAAATAACAGTTTTTTTTCTTCTCATATCACCCTCTTAGCCGGGTTCCAATATCTATCAGTAACTAAGAGAAATGACACGTAGACTCGGGTACATTGGACCATATTAAAGGTCAGCTTGTGATCTGCACTCTGCGCATATAGGATGGACCAACGTGCTATATTCATTCCAAACGATGGCAACGACCTCTTCCCCTTCCCCACCCCCTCGCCCCTCTGCCGGTAGAATTGTATGTGCGGTATTCACTGAATTCAACACAATTTGATCAAGGTCTAGAAAATTCATATATAGGTCATTTTGGCGCCCAACAGTTTTTTTTCCCGGACGGAAAAGGAAAGCTTGGCAGAGACTGGTTTGAACCGCTCCTCTTTCGGCAGTCGGGCCGGGAGAGCGATGTGCATTAATCTAGTCCAAACATTTTCGGGAAGCGCCAACCCTCTTTTGGGAAAGGAAATAAAGTAAAACCGAAAGTGGACAAGTTGGGAAGTTGGAATTAATATGCCCGTGTACTGTACGTACGTTGTAGGCTTGCTGGCTGGCACCGGCTCGTCGATGGTGGCGGCATGCATGGCACGGGCCGCGCGGCCCTTTCCCCCGCGTCGACGCACGGGTCGCCTGGCTCATTCGCCGGCGGGCGCCACCACTAACATGGCATGTACGTACGTCGCATACATACACACACACCACCACCACCCACGCGTAGAGTCTGGTCGACGGCTCCGCCTCCACCTCATCATTCTCTGTATGTCTGGCACTGGAGACACACATGCGCGCGTCCTATTTACGTCGGGATGGCGCGCGCACGTTCGGTGGCGTGTGGGCTTGAGCTCCCCTCCGGCGGTGGTCGAGGCCGTCAGAGGGATGGGAGGGCAACGATGGATCGATGGTGGTGGGGGATCAGGGCGTGCCAAGGACGAGGGTGCTCTCGACCGGCCGGAATTCCGTCCGTATATCCAGGGGGAGATCGGCGGGGCTTGCATGCGATGCCGAACGCCGATCGGGATGCCTGCTTGTAGGAGTAGTTTGTTTAATCCGAGTGGGACGTACGTACGCGTCTTCTTGGTACTGATTGATTGGGTCGTGGTCTTGGACTGTTGGTGGAGGACCGGGATTTATTCACGTACGTACGACCACGGTCTCCGTAGGAAAGGAAATTGATCAATGGCCAGGTGACAACGGTCATGCATTGCGTTGTTGCATAGATTGGGTGTTTGTTGAGCCCAGAGACCTACTTATTAGAGGGCGAAACTTGAGGTATGAATAGATCCAACTTACAACTACACGCCAATTTCATTTGTATTTGATCGACCATTCCAGCCAGCCTTTCTTTTCGACTACGTAGATGTAGAAATCACGGGCTCCTGCCAAAGGTGGCACCGTGTCCGGCAATAACCATCTTGCCTCTATCTGCTCTGTGGATGGATGAGCCTGTGTCCGGACGTGGTCAGCTCGATGGATGGATCGATCGATAAGCGTGCGCTGCGCCCCCGTCCAATCTCCAATGGGGGCGTCCATCGATCGATCGGCCTCAGCGGTCACAGCTAGCTAGGCGTACTTGGACCTCGGTCACATGACCGTGTCGACGCATGCCTAGGCCATGGGGCGGAGCGGCAGAGCAGAGCTCGCCGTACGCCCGCGCGCACCCGTCCATGCACGCGCGAACGTACTCTCGTGACCGCCAGCCAGGGCGCTCCCCCATTGGCCGCCCGCCCGGAACCTTGCATGCACGCATGCATGGGCATGCGGCCTCTGCGTCGGCGTACTCGCAATCCAACGCCCTAGCTCCGCGGACGGATCACATGCATGCATGCGATGATGCGATGAGCGCTGGCTCGTCTCCCCCGGCGGGCCTGGCTGACTGACACGCGCGAGGACGGACGGCGGATTCCTTTGCCCGCGGATCCTATGAAACAAGGCACGCTACGCACCGTGCTCGCCGGAAATCCGGGTGGAGGAGAATGTGACGCTGCCAGAGACTGCCAGCACGGGAAACTACATTCCATGCCCGTGGCATCCCATCACCCCTGCGCCTTTTTGGAGGCATGTTTCCGTTCCCTCTGTCTCCGGTGGCAGCGACATTCCGCGCCCGCATGGCCGCACTCCCCTATTCCATTGGGGAGCTCAGCCTCAGCTAGCTAGAGGCCGGCCCACGTGAGGGTGAGACCGACGGTATACGCCACCGGCCGGCCTGGGTGGACGTACAGGCTGCTAGCTGTGCTTACGTTTCGGCCGCATGGAATTTTGACAAACGTCTCGTGAGCTCGGCCTGTCCTCAGCTTGTTCTATGTGCCTGCGCGAGCAAGCAAAGTACTCGCATGCATAAATGCATTTGGGCAGTATCCATGTAAAATCTGACTTTTTGTCTTGCATGCGGCATCAAATGTGCAGTCCTTCGTCTCTTCTTCGCTCTATTCTGCTTTTAGTTTTTCTATGTAAACACAAGTACCCTTAAGTCTTTTCCTCAAAAAAAAAGTACCCTTAAGTCTACTGTTTTTTTTTTGCAGGGTGAAAAGGAGTTTATTCTAAAATTATAGGGTTACAATCTCGAGACAACTGCTCCTCACAACATGGAGGACTCGAGTTCAGCCATACCGCAGTGCGACACTCGGTACGGCTATAATGTGCCAGAAAATGTGTTACCCTATTTTGCTCTCTACCAATTTTACAAGTACCCTTAAGTCTACTATTACAAAATGTGTACGTGCAATGCATGTTGCTATAAGGTAGGATGTCAATTGCACGTCAATATTATATTGGGTATTAATTGTGCATTAATATATGATTAAAGTTCACATCGACATTTGGTATGCTATTAACTATTCGTTAATCATATTGAGCGCTCATCATTGAAGCAATCTACGTCGTTGAATTGGTATGGTTTGATGGACCAAATTAGTTTTTTTAGACAATCTCGCGAAGCTTTATTAAGTCGTCACAATGTTTACATGGAAGAATTAAGAGAACCGAGTTGACCTAACCAAACATGGCGGCCAGCCCCTAACGATAACGCATGCTTCACTAAATTATGAGCCTCGGTATTCGAGCTCCTAAATTTATGGATGAAATTACAAGTATGAAAAAGTACAAAACGGTCCTTAATCTCCTGGACGATTGCACCATATACTGCTCCACTACTTTGCTGGATGGTTTGATGGACCAAATTAGTTGGATTTGTCTCTTTGGATCTTTTTATATTGGTATATACTAGTATATACTCTCTCTGTCCGGAATTAATTGTCCCTGAAATGAGTGAATCTACACACTACAACACGTCTAGATAAACTCATTTCAGCGATAGTTAATTCAGAACGGAAGTAATAATATATAGATAGGTATAGATATGGATTTAAATGAAGAAAACAAATAGTAAATGGAAAACACCTGTTTTTGGTATCTAGGCTATAAGGTTGGTGTCTTGATTTTATTACCACACATTCTTGGTTCCACGAATGTTTAACCGTTCTGAACTAATCCTTCACCCAGCTACCCCATTGAAAGTCATTTTGATCATCACATGAAGGCGATTCCACACATGTGGCAGCCAGCGAACACACACACAAAATATGGGGAAATATAAAAAGGAAATAACTCAACTAGTTTGAAAAAAAAGAGCAAACAAGAAACAAATTAAGCACATAATGGGGAAGATTCAAGTTACTAAGGAAAGTCAAATCTATTTTTAAACAATTTTTTGAATGAAAAATCGCAAGAAAAAATAACTTTAAGGGAATTTTCGAAATAGCATGCACTAATAAATATAAGAAGTAGTGTAAAAAGAAAAAGAAAACTTTTGGGATTTATCAATTGCATGATATATTTCAATAGTTATACATTTAAAATATCCTAAAAATATCTTTGATGATGATTGTGTGTGTGTGTGTGTGTGTGTGTGTGTTTTGCATTTTCATTAATTTTTGTTTAGTTGTGCTGATAGGGCTACCTGTTGTGCAAAATCGTCGCCACCTCATATCAAAGCAGCTTCTAATCAGGCAAGAGACCAAATCTAGGCGGCTTTCATATTAAAGGACCAAAAGTGTCTGATATTACAGTTATGGGTCAAGCTTAAACTTTGGCAGTTCTCGACGAACCAAAAAATGTTACTTTACTTTCCAAAAGAAGATAAGAAGACATAAGATCGAAAGACTTTGTAGTAACATTCGCAATAGGTAGAAACTAGGTTGGTTAGGCCATGGACCATGGGTTGTGGGTACTAGTTCAACTGCGTATGAATTCAAAATTTGGTCATTTCTTCGCATGTTCTCCAACTATTTGCATCACATTAATTAAATGGTTCAATAAATAATGGGACACCACTCTCCTTACCATTACATATTTGTATGTGATCCAAGCTAGATATTATGATAAGCACATGGATCCATGTGTTCATCATGCATAACTGAGTATTAGGGCATCTCCAACAGTCGTATGATTATCGTTGGTTAAATTGCCACCTAGACTATTTTGATGACATGGTGAGGGATTCCTCGATTAGGGGGTTCCCGGATATCCGGGCTATGTGATGTGGGCCGGACTCGTGGGCCGTGAAGATACAAGATGGAAGGCGTTCCCCCGTGTCCGGATGGGACTACCCTTGGCGTGGAAGGCAAGCTTGACATTCGGATATGAAGATTCCTTTCTCTGTAAACCGACTCTGTATAACCCTAACCCCTCCGGTGTCTATATAAACCGGAGGGTTTAGTCCGTAGAGGCAGGAATAGTCATACAGGCTAGACATCTAGGGTTTAGCCATCCCATTCTCGAGGTAGATCAACTCTTGTAACCCTTATACTCATCAAAGTCAATCAAGCAGGAAGTAGGGTATTACCTCCATCAAGAGGGACCGAACCTGGGTAAACATCGTGTCCCCTGCCTCTTGTTATCTTCGATCCTTAGACGCACAGTTCGGGACCCCCTACCCGATATCTGCCGGTTTTGACACCGACATTGGTGCTTTCATTGAGAGTTCCTCTGTGATGTCAGCAGAAGGTTCGATGGCTCCGTCAATCATCTACAACAATGCCGCCGTGAAGGAGACTTTTCTCCCCGGCAAGATTTTTATATTTGGCGGCTTCGCGCTACGTGCCAACTTGATTGGCCACCTCGAGCAGATCGATAGGTACGCCCCTGGTCATCAGATCAATTTTGGGAACCTAAACTATGTCGCAGACATCCGAGGAGACTTGATCATAGAAGGGTTCGCGACCCCAATTATCGCTCTGGCCTTGGATCTAGAACAGGTTGTCAGGTCCGAAGACGGGAGTTTCGAGCCCGCAGGACTCTCTACAACTATGGAATTTTCTACCGGAGATCCGGAGGGGGTGAGGGAGTCCTGGACTAAGTGGTCCTCGGGCGTCCGACCTGTTATCTATTGGGCCGGACTGATGGGCTGTGAAGACATGAAGGCCGAAGACTATACCTGAGTCCGGATTGGACTCTCCTTGGCGTGGAAGGCAAGCTTGGCGACCAACTATGAAGATTCCTTCTTATGTAACCGACTCTATGTAAACCCTAGATCCCCCCGGTGTCTATATAAACCGGAAGGGTTAGTCCGGAAAGGATATATATTCATTACCATAGTCATATAGGCTAGGCTTCTAGGGTTTAGCCATCACGATCTCGTGGTAGATCAACTCTTATAACACTCATATCCATCAATATCAATCAAGTAGGACGTAGGGTATTACCTTCCTAGAGAGGGCCCGAACCTGGGTAAACATCGTGTCCCCTGCCTCCTGTTACCATCGATCCTAGACGCACAGTTCGGGACCCCCTACCCGAGATCCGCCAGTTTTGACACCGACATTGGTGCTTTCATTGAGAGTTCCACTATGTCGTCTACGAAAGGTTCGATGGCCCCTTCAATCGTCTATAGCGACACTGTCCAAGGAGAAACCTTCCTCCCCGGACAGATTTTCGTGTTCGGCGACTTCGTATTGCGGGCCAACTCGCTTAGCCATCTGGAGCAGATCGATAGCTACGCCCCTGGCCACCAGATTAGATTTGGAAGCTTGAACTACGTCGCGGATATCCATGGAGACTTGATCTTCAATGGATTTGAGACCGCGGCGATCGCTCCGCCTCGCTCTGATGAACATGACTTAAATCTGTCATCGGATCACATCTAGGGGATGGTCCCTGTTGCTGCAACAGCCTTAGAACCGGAGCAGATCGTGCCATCTGAAGTCACAGAGTCCCCGGCGTTGGAGCCGCACATGGACTCGGCACCTCGCGATATTTGCACCAATAGAACTCCGGATTCGTCTCCGGCTATAAGTCCCGGACCGGGTACGCCCGTGGACACCGAGCTGGATCATTTATCGATTTTCGGATTTAGCGCCGCAGACATCTTCCAACACTCACCTTTTGGTGATGTGCTAAACTCTTTAAAGAACTTGTGCTTGGAGAAGGACTCACAGCCGAACTATGTTCGGTTCGAGACAGAGGCTGATGATGGGAAATTTTGTTTCCCACCCGCCACCCACTTCATAGCCACCGTCGATGATTTAACCGACGTGCTCGATTACGGCTCCGAAGACATCGACGGTATGAAGACGATGCCGACCAGGAGCAAGACCAAAACCCGCCATTTACTGGACGTTGGACGGCCACCTCTTCGTATGATGTATACATGGTCGACACACCTAAAAAAGCTAGCGACGATGACAAAGGAGATCCAGTTGTGAATAAACCTTCTGAGACACAGTCCAAGCGTCGGTGCCCTAAACGCCGCTCTAAGCCTCGTCGCTCCAATGACGGAAATACCGGCACCGGAGAGAATAGTACTCTGGGCGACGCCGAAAACAACGAAGACCCTGTCGGGGCTGCATCCGAATAGGAGGAACAAGACAACGGGCAAGATAACCCTGATAATCAGACCATGCCCAATGAGCCAGACGATGATAGTTATCGTCCAGACTCCGAGGATGATGAGAGCCTCGGCAATGAGGACATCATCGTGCCTGAGGCACCCCTCGAGCAGGAGCGCTTCAAGCGCCAGCTAATAGCCACCGCAAGAAGCTTGAAGAAGAAGAAGCAGCAGCTTCAAGCTGATCAAGACCTGCTCATTTATAGGTGGACTAGTGTCCTGGCAGCCAAAGAATACGGCCTCAAGCACCCAGCCAAGAGTTACCCAAAGCGTAGACTGCTACCTCAGTTCGATGAGGAGGCACCAAATCCCATACCTCCCTCACGTAATGCGGACCGACCACCACGCGGTCGGGATAGTGTGGCGGATCGACCACCCCACGGTCGGGATAAAGCGGCAACTCAAGCCGAACAACAGCCCGCCCCACCACCTCGCAAAAACAGGGACATAACAGCTCGGGACCATACATACGACTTTTGGCAGGAGCTGGACAGTAGAGCAGAACACACCATATCAATCTATGGATCGCGAGGACGCTTCCCGACTCGGGATGACGGCTACCTATTCGAGCGTGACAAACCTAGTCACACCCGGGCCGATGACCGCAGACGCACTCCATCGGAGGTGCGCCGTGATGCGGCCCGACATAGAGGCGCCGCACACCCTCTCTGCTTCACAGATGAGGTGCTGGATCACGACTTCCCCGAGGGGTTCAAGCCCGTCAATATTGAATCACACGACGGAACAACCGAGCCCGCAGTATGGATTGAGGACTTTATTCTCCACATCCACATGGCCCGTGGAGACGACCTCCACGCCATCAAATACCTCCCACTGAAACTCAAAGGGCCAGCTAGACACTGGCTGAATAGCCAGCCCGAGAATTCCATCGGCAGCTGGGAGGACCTGGAAGAGGCCTTTCTTGACAACTTCCAAGATACATATGTCCGGCCACCCGATGTCGATGACTTAAGCCACATAGTTCAACAACCTGGAGAATCAGCCAAAAAATTTTGGACTAGGTTCCTAACCAAAAAGAACCAGATCATTGACTATCCGGATGCCGAAGCCCTAGCGGCCTTTAAACACAGCATCCGTGACGAATGGCTAGCACGCCACCTCAGCCAAGAAAAGCCGAAGTCCATGGTAGCCCTTACGGCACTCATGACCCGCTTTTGTGCGGGAGAGGATAGCTGGCTGGCTCGTAGCAAAAACACAGCCAGCGAGACAGGCCCCTCCGAGGCCAAGAACAACTCCGGAAAGATCCGGCGCAACAGACACAAACGCCGAAGCAATGGCGACAACACCGATGACACCACCGTCAACGCCGGATTCAGCGGCTCCAAGTACGGACAGCGAAAGAAGCCCTACAAAAGGAACAGCAAGGGACCATCCATACTGGATCACATACTCGATCATCCGTGCCAGATACATGGTACCCCAGATAAACAAGCCAATCACACCAACAGAGACTGTTGGGTTTTCAAACAGGCTGGCAAGTTAAATACCGAAAACAAAGAAAAGGGATCACAAAGTGAGGACGAGGACGAAGAGCCCCGTCAGCCGAACACCGGAGGGCAGAAGAAATTTCCCCCTCAAGTCAAAATGGTGAACATGATATACGCTACACACATCCCCAAAAGGGAGCGCAAGCGGGCACTTAGGGATGTCTACACGGTAGAGCCAGTCACCCCAAAATTCAATATGTGGTCGTCATTCCCGATCACCTTCGATCGTCGAGATCATCCAACTAGTATCCGGCATGGCGGTTCAGCCGCACTGGTCCTCGACCCAATCATCGATGGATTTCACCTAACACGAGTCCTAATGGACGGCGGTAGCAGCCTCAACCTGCTCTATCAGGATACAGTGCGGAAGATGGGCATTAGTCCCTCATGAATCAAATCCACAAAGACTACCTTTAAAGGAGTCATACCAGGCATTGAGGCCCGCTGCACGGGCTCAATCACGCTGGAGGTGGTCTTCGGTTCCCCGGACAACTTCCGAAGCGAGGAGTTAATCTTCGATATCGTCCCCTTCCGCAGTGGCTACCATGCACTACTCGGACAAACCGCGTTTGCTAGATTCAACGCGGTACCACACTATGCTTATCTCAAGCTGAAGATGCCCGGTCCGCGTGGCGTCATAACAGTCAACGGAAACACAGAACGCTCCCTCCGGACAGAGGAGCACACCGCCGCCCTAGCAGCAAAGGTACAAAGCGGCCGTCTCAAGCAGAATCATAGTCTGGCTGCCGAGCCCCAGGACATCATTAAGAGGGTCCGAACTACACTGCAACAGGACAACGCGGCTCGTCAAGAGCTCGATTAGCAATTCGGCCTCCGTCCCAATCCCGATGAGGTAGTGGAATTCATACCATGCGTCCATAACTATGCACTCAAAATTCCATGGGCATCGACGGAGGCACAAGCTATCTGGGGATCCACGGTTCGGCCAGACCGATCCCGGACACACATATAACTTTACTATCTCCTTTTCCCTTGTTTCAGGTTTCTCCTATGGGGGCCTCCTTCGATGGCCTGATTAACGATCCCGTCAAAGGACAAACACACCGGATTGACACGGAGCACAGGCGCACATGGGAAGCCCTAGAGGCTAACCGTTTTTCAGGACCCACGCGCAGTCCGCCTTCGGGTATGGCATGTCAAATAGCCGGTTGCTTATTGCATTATTTTGTACCAATGTGCTTGGATGCATTAACCCAACTATAATGGAAACAGTTCATGATCCAAGTTCAAGGGCTCCGGATCCTATCTCTGTCCTCCCTCTGTTTTCCTTTATATTACTTATTTCCTAGCAGCCGTACACTCTGGTACGTTTCATATTAGCCAGGGGCTCCCCATCGCCCCACGATACGGCAACAAAGTCCGAACAATCCCTAAAGATAAGTTCGGCACCCTGAATTTAGCATTATATGCATTGGCTCCAAATCATGTCTTTGGTCAATAGTTGGGTTGCCCGACTCCTGTGCTTGCTACCCTACGTTCCACTAAATCAGCTAGGGTAGTAAAGGGAGAACTACTGCGATTGTGCCCTGTCCTTGACCAGATGAGCACCTCAGTAGAGAAAGCCAAAAACTGACTGTAGTGATACGGCGAGAGCCGGTCAGCTGTTCGAGGGTCACAAATCGTTGGAGATTTTTTCCGCATTATGCGAAAGATCGGCACTTCCCGATCAGATGCTGACAGCACCCTGGTTCGAACCAGGGGCCGCACCTACGCTTTATTATAAAACTCCTATGGCTAAGTGAGGGTGTTTAAGCCGTACAGTATGATTGCCTTGTTCGTTGCGCTAAACAACTCCTTCAAGGACCATATAATTGGATCAAGATTGTTTAGATTCCATCCCGAACACCTCTGTACTACCTACGTGAGGGCAGAAGCCGACGACTGGCCAACCCTCAGATTACATACAACACGACCGCACATGAGGAAACAATTCAAAGCATAACAATATTACATTACAAAACAGGCTTTGTTCCCATAATACAAGGCAAAGGTAACATGAATACATTTATTCAAATACAATGTCCTGCGAACATTGTGCTGCCGCAAGGCGAGAACCCTCCAAGACATCCGCAAAATACCGTTCGGGTGTGCGGTGTTCCTTGCTCTCCGGTGGCCCTCTGGTCACCTCGACGGTGTCCATCTTCGCCCACCACATCTTGCAACGGGAGAAGGCCATGCGCACACCTTCAATGCAGGCCGAGCGCTTGACGACGTCCAGCCGAGGACAGGCGTTCACCATCCACCTCATGAGTCTGAAGTAGCTGCTTGGCATAGCTTCGGCTAGCCATAGCTGGATTATGAATCCTTCATGGCTAGTTCGGCCACCCTATGCAGCTCCACCAACTGTTTCAGCTGATCGGTGAAGGACACGGGATGCTCTGGCACCGCATACTGCGACCAGAATAGCTTCTCCGTAGAACCCCCTCCGCCGGCTCGGTAGAACTCCGCGGCGTCTGATACACCGCGGGGTAAATCTGCAAAAGCTCCTGGGGAACTTCGAACCCGGGTTAGTAAAAGGTACTGCTTCTCCGCATACTTGCTTTGCATCTTAAATGCCTTACTCGCCGTAATCTTCTTGGCCTCCTGGATCTCCTGGAGGGCAGCTTGGGCCTCATTCCGTGCGGTCTCCGCGCTCTAACGAGCCTTGGCGAGTTCGGTCCCTTGAACCGACGCATCATGCTTCAAGGCTTCGCATTTCTTGACTGCATCCTGGAGCTCCTGCTGGATTTCTTTGACCCGGGCCTTGGACTTCTTACGAGCGGTTTGCTGCTGGACAGCCTTCTCCTCAGCCTCGCCCAGGGCCTTCTTCAGGGCCTCGACCTCGATCGCAGCTCCTGCACATATTACGACACAATAGTCAATATACAGTGCGTATCCTTTCTAAACACACAACAAGTCATCACTCACCTTGCTTCTCCTGGAGCCGAACCTTAACCTCGCCGAGCTCATTCTCGGTCTGCTCCAGCCTCTGCCTCAGCTCACAGACTTCGGCAGCATGGGAGGTCATGGCCAACAGCGACGCCTTCTTATTCATACAAATTACGTTAGTCTCCTACAACAGATGATTGATCCTCTGTCCGGTTCTTCTTGCCGAACACCGGACAGTGTCTCAGGGGCTACTGGCTACACGGGTTTTTTATCTTTCTTACCTCGAAACCTGTCAACAGGCTGCTGCAGGCTTCATTCAGTCCACTCTTGCCGGACTGAATCTTCTCGATCACCGCACGCATAAGGACACGGTGCTCGTCCACGACAAAGGCGCCTTGAAGCGCCTCCATCAGGTTATCTATTGCCCCTGGATGGACAAGGGCCACCGGTGGAAGCGGCGCATACCCCTCCTTCAAAGGGGGTTGCTTGCCCGACTCCGGAGCCATATGGGCCTCCAGAATCGTATTCGGCTGAGGGCCGAACTGGATACGGCCCTCTACGCCAATCTCCATGGGGATCGGCTCCCCCATGTGTCCGGCAGTGGAGATCTCACCTTGTGGCGCCTCCCGGACAGCGTCCTGGGCTCCTCCCCGGTTCGGAGCGGTCCTCCGGATAACACTTCGGTGTCATCCCTAGCCCCGGGGGAATAAGCAGGCGATGGCGACATGCTCGCCATCTCCGACGGAGCCAACGAACCTCCAGATGAGGATCGCTGGATAAGGTCGTGGGCCGGACTGCAATAGCATAATTAACTATGTCATGATAATGAAGAGACTGGGCTAGATGTGCGCATGAGTGAGCCGTGTCACTTAAGATGCGGCCTGGGGCTTAGTGCAGGGGCGTTTCTCCAGACTGCTATCCACGTCCCACGCGGTGTTGACCGCTGGGACGCTCTTCCCCTTCTTGGGCGTGTCCGCCTCCGGATGCGCCGAAGCCGCCCTCTTCTTCTTCCTCTCCTCGAGGGGAGGGTTGTTTTCTTCCTCCTCCTCCTCTTCCTCGCCGTTGTCCTCAGGGACAGAGGAATGGGCTTCGTCGTCTTCGGACGTCACGTCCGAAGTGCCCTTGCGACGGGGGCCACCCTTGGCCCCTTGGCCTTCTTCTTGGACTTCTTCTCCGGTGCCTTATAAGGCGCCGGCACCAGCATCTTCGCTAGACGTGGGATGACCGGTTCTTCAGGCAGCGGAGCCGGACACTGGATCCGCTTCGTCCTCTCCATCTAGTCCTGGAAATGCAATGATAAACTCATACATCATCCTTGAAACAATTAAGTTGGGGATACATTGAAAAATAGCATACCTCACTGGCAGGTGTTTACAATCATGACCACGGTCTGAATCCGTGGCCGGTGACTTCTCGTTGCCCTTAAAGAGCAACTTCCATGCACCTTCATGAGTAGTCTCGAAGAGCCTCACCAGAGTCTGATCCTTCTTTGGGTTGAACTCCCACAGGGGACGGCTTCGGCGCTGGCACGAAAGGATCTGGCGAACCAGCATCACCTGGATCACATCAACGAGCTTGACTTTCTTGGTTGACATGCTCTGAACGTGCATCTGCAGCACTATCACCTCGTAAGGGGAACCCCAGTCCGGACTCTTCTCGACCCAGGAGGTGAGTCGCGTGGGAGCGCCGGAGCGGAATTCGGCAGCTGCGGCCCAGGTGGTGCCGCGAGGTTCTGTGATGTAGAACCACTGCTTCTGCCACTCCTTCATTGTGTCCACAAAAGTGCCTTTGGGCCAGGATACGTTGGACAGCTTGCTCACCATAGCTCCTCCGCACTCCACATGCTGGCCGTCCACCACCTTCGGCTTCATGTTGAAGACTTTGAGCCACACCCTGAAGTGGGGTTGGATGCGGAGGAAGGCCTCACACACGACGATAAACGCCGAGATGTTGAGAAAGGAATTCGGGGACAGATCATGGAAATCTATCCCATAATAATACATCAGCCCGCGGACGAAAGGGTGGAGTGGAAACCCTAGCCCGCGTAAGAAATGGGGAGGAACACTACCCTCTCAGTGGGCTTCGGCGTGGGGACGACTTGTCCCTCGGTCGACAGGCGGTGAGTGATCTCCTTCGCCAAGTATCCGGCCGCCCGAAGCTCCGTGATGTTCTCCTCCTTGACGGAGGAGACCATCCACTTGCCCTGACCTCCGGATCCGGACATGGTTTCTTGGGTGGAAAGGAGATGAGAACTTGGGCGTTGGAGCTCGAGATTGGAAAGGCGGAGACAGAGAGAGGGCATGAGAGAGGAAGAGGGAATCCTTATCCCCTTATAAAGGAGACGAATATTGAACGCCTCCTCACTCGCCTTAAGATTCACCTATTCCCAAGGGCTGTATAAATGGCACGGTTGGGTTACCCACGCCCATATTGATGAGAATCCCATAATAAGGGGGCACGATCTCTACTTCGACAAGACGTGCCAATGGCAACCGCGTCTTGAAACATGGAGCGGCAGACGAAAAACGGTCCGAAATTATGACCGGACAGACGTGATGTCATATTGTAAAAGTTGTAAGCGGATTAGACTCGTGTAAAAATATATATTGTCTCTACGGTTATGTATGGTGTGTATGACAGGTCCGGGTACTATCATCACATCCGAAGACTATCTTGAAGTTCGGATAGAAGGGAACCCACCTTGCAATGCCGAAAACAATCTGGGCGCCGGACTCCTCATCATTGAAGCCAGGTTCAGGGGCTACTGAGGGAGTCCTAGACTAAGGGGTCCTCGGGCGTCCGGCCTATTATCTATTGGGCCAGACCAATGCTGTGAAGACAAGCCAAAGACTGTACCTGAGTCCGGATTGGACTCTCCTTGGCGTGGAAGGCAAGCTTGGCGACCGACTATGAATATTCCTTCTTATGTAACCGACTCTATGTAAACCCTAGACCCCCCCCCGGTGTCTATATAAACCAGAGGGGTTAGTCCGAAAAGGATATATATTCATTACCATAGTCATATAGGCTAGGCTTCTAGGGTTTAGCCATCACGATCTCGTGGTAGATCAACTCTTGTAACACTCATATCCATCAATATCAATCAAGCAGGACGTAGGGTATTACCTCCCTAGAGAGGGACCGAACCTGGGTAAACATCATGTCCCCTGCCTCCTGTTACCATCAATCCTAGACGCACAGTTCAGGACCCCCTACTCGAGATTTGCCGGTTTTGACACCGACAGGGGGCGGCGTCAGTGGCAAACCCGAAGACAAACCGAACCCCCCTTGACGCTCAATCGCCGGACTCTCCGCCGGACTCCAAGTCCGAACTCTCAGGGTCGGTGTTTAGTAAGCAGGACCAGGAGGCTTCTACCCCGGACAGCCCTGCGGACTCTCTTTCCTCTTCCCAAACCTCGCTTGTGAACGAGGTTCTGGACTTGATGCGATCACTCGCCATTATGGAAGGGTCGCTTCTGAACTATGCCCAGCCCGGACTAGGGGCTGAGAGCCGGGAATTTTACATCCCACCCACCACCCACTTCATAGCCACTGTCGAAGACCTAACCGACATGCTGGACTACGCCTCCGAAGACATCGACGGTATGGACGACGATGCCGGAGATGAACAAGGCCAAGACCCTCCGTTTATCGGATGATGGACGGCCACTTCCAGATACGACGTGTGCATGGTGGACACACCCAAGGAGGACGACGACGACAAGAAGGATCCGGATGAGGACAAGCCTGCCGAAGCCCCTCCAAAGCATCGACGTCGGCGGCGCCGCTCAAAATCGCGCCGCGACAAAGATAGTAATACCGGCGCCGGAAATGATAGCACTCTAGAGAATGCCGTCGGACCTCATCCTTGGGTCCCCAGACGTCCATTGGACCTGGCGGGACAGGCACAACCTTGCACGAGCTGAAAACCGTATACGACCTTCATCCGAATTACATCGTGATGTCGCCCGATACAGAGGCACCGCGCACCCCCTATGCTTCACTGATGAGGTAATGGAACACCAGTTCCCAGAAGGGTTTAAGCCCGTGAACATCGAATCATACGATGGCACAACAGATCCCGCAGTATGGATCGAGGATTTTCTTCTCCACATTCACATGACTCGCGGTGATGATCTTCAAGGAAATATGCCCTAGAGGCAATAATAAAGTTATTACTTATATTTCCTTATATAATGATAAATGTTTATTATTCATGCTAGAATTGTATTAACCAGAAACTTAGTACATGTGTGAATACATAGACAAACAGAGTGTCACTAGTATGCCTCTACTTGACTAGCTCGTTGATTCAATGATGGTTATGTTTCCTAACCATAGACATGAGTTGTCATTTGATTAACGGGGTCACATCATTGGAGAATGATGTGATTGACTTGACCCATCCGTTAGCTTAGCACAGTGATCGTTTAGTTTTTTGCTATTGCTTTCTCCATAACTTATGCATGTTCCTAGGACTATGCGATCATGCAACTCCCGAATACCGGAGGAACACTTAGTGTGCTATCAAACGTCACAACGTAACTGGGTGACTATAAAGATGCTCTACAGGTGTCCCCGATGGTGTTTGTTGAGTTGGCATAGATCGAGATTAGGATTTGTCACTCCGTGTATCGAAGAGGTATCTCTGGGCCCTCTCGGTAATGCACATCACTCACTACAAGAAATATGTCAACCACTACAAGAAATATGTCAACTTATGACCTTCTGTCAGTGACCCTCGAAGAATTGGTCATAAATTTATGACCATTTTAGACCAATTGGTCAAAAGCTGTCTGGGGGGCTCTAAACCCTAAACCATAACGACCATTTTGGTCAGAAAGGTCATAATTTCATTAGAGGAAATGGTCATAAAGCAAACAACGCTAGTCCGCTGCCTTATTTCTAGTTGTTAACGACCAATATAGATGGTCATAGCATTGTAAATTGTGGTGGGTTGCTATGACTAGGCGCCACCTCATCAGTTTTGCCTATGTGTCATGTCCATGTGGCAATTTTTGCCCTAGGTTGTGAAGCAACCTATATTTCTGTCATTCCCAAAATTCCCAAAAAAATCTCATAAATTCTTTGGGTCATATCTTCGTCAAATATGTAAAAACCTTCCTTGCCTAGTTTAAAAATCATTCAAAAATATTCATTTTCCTATTCTGTTCAAAACAACAGTTTGTGAAGGAAGTACCACTTTGGCATGTCCAAATAGTATCCATTTTCTACAGTGCTTTCCTATGCCCAAATAACCATCCTCCACCAAATGCCAGCTCAATCCATTCATTATTTTGAGCCGAGCTTCAACATTCGTATTTATGTCCAATGTGGTAGTTTGCAAAGCAAGTACCACCTAGGCTCCTCCTTTTGAGCTGAAAATTTGTGAAGACGGTCTTCTTAGTAACTGATCATCCTCAGCCAAAACTCATGCCCATTAGCCATGTACATTTCCCGTACCGCTAATCAAACACTTGGCTGCTAATTCATGTTTGAGCACCGATCGGTCTCCTCGTGAGAATCTTATGTTGTAATTTTATTCCTAGCACCTACCTGGGGAGTGCCCAACCCACTAGACATGCCTAGGCCGCCCAGAACACATGGCAACGCCACGGTCACGCGGTGACCACGCGGCGGGCATGCGAGTTTACGCGCTCTAGAGTTGGGGCCCTCGACCACCGCACAAACCTCAACATATCGCCACCAAACCATGTATTTATGATTAAATAGGTACTTATGTAACTAGAAATGATTTTTGGAAAAAAATAAATAGCAAACTATGAGGCACCTGCAGTTCAAATTTGACCCACTTCCACCTGAATCGGCGGAAATTTGTCTTTTTCACGAGAGGTGGATCAAAAAAATTTACACCCAACCATTTTGTCAATTGTGCATTAAATATGGCCTAGTATTTTATAAAAATGATTTGGTCCAATTTTGCAACAATTATTTGGTAGTTCCTTCACAAAAAAACCTCCTTTCGGGCACTCGAAAAATGGAAAATGGTTTTTTCGTCCAACGAAAATGAAAACTTCCTTAGGCAACATTGTTTGCCATTCCAATATGCACCCGTATGCACAATATGAGATCATTTGAACAAATTATGCCATGAATGTGGCCATAAGATTGATCATTTGGCTTGAAAGCCGCGAATAATCTTCACACATGATAGCTCATTTCTGAGAACACTTTTTTTAAATAATTATCGTATACAAGTTTATTATTTTTCCCGTAAAACTTGGTCACATATAATGACACAATGCGAGGTTTTCCAATTTTTTTGATTTTTTTATTTTTTATGCCCATTTCAAAATATGGTCAAAACGGCGGGCTTGACCATTCCTAGCTAGCGGTTGAATCTTGGAATTTTTTGGTGTTTCTCTTATTAAATAGATACTTATGTACCTAGAAATGATTTTTGGAAAAATAAAGAGCAAACTACGAGGTAGCTACAGTTCAAATTTGACCCGCTTCCAACTGAATCAGCGGGAATTTGTCTTTTTCACCAGAGGTGGATCAAATCTTTTGACACCCAACCATTTGGTCAGTTGTGCATGAAATATGGCCTATTATTTTATAAAAATGATTTGGTCCAATTTTGCAACAATTATTTGGTAGGTCCTTCACAAAAAAAACCTCCTTTTGGGCATCAAAAATGGAAAATGGTTTTTTCGTCCAACAGAAAATGAAAACTTCCTTAGGCAACATTGTTTCCATTCCAAGATGCACCCTTGTGCACAATATAGATCATTTGAACAAACTATGCCAGAATGTGGCCATAAGATTGATCATTTGGCTTGAAACCCATTGATCTCCACATGTGATAGCTGTTTCTGAGAACACTTTTTTAAAATAATTGCCTATTGCAAGTTTGTTATTTTTCCTGGGAACTTGGCCACATATAATGACACAATGCGAAGGTTTCCCAATTTTTTGAATTTTTTATGCCCGTTTCGAAATGCGGTCAAAACGGCGGAATGACCGTTCCTAGCTAGTGGTTGAATCTTGAATTTTTTTGGTGTTTCTATGATTATTTAGATACTTATGTACCTAGAAATCATTTTTGGAAAAAATAAAGAGCAAACCTCAAGGTACTACAGTTCAAATTTGACCCGCTTCTTGCATTCCTGCTGAATCGGCGGGAATTTGTCTTTTTCACCAGAGGTGGATCAAAACTTTTGACACCCAACCATTTTGTCAATTGTGCATTATATATGGCCTAGTATTTTATAAAATTGATTAGGTCCAATTTTGCAACAAATATATGGTAGGTCCTTCACAAAAAAACTCATTTTGGGCACTCGGAAAAATGGAAAATGGTTTTTTCGTCCAACGAAAATGAAAACTTCCTTAGGCAACATTGTTTGCCATTCCAATATGCACCCTTGTGCACAATATGAGATCATTTGAACAAACTATGCCATGAATGTGGCCATAAGATTGATCATTTGGCTTGAAAGCCATGAATCTTCACACATGATAGCTCATTTCTAAGAACAATTTTTGAAAATAATTATCGTATTACAAGTTTATTATTTTTTCCGGAAACTTGGTCACATATAATGACACAATGTGAAGGTTTTCCAATTTTTTGATTTTTTTTGAATTTTTTATGCCCGTTTCAAAATGCGGTCAAAACGGCTGGAATGACCGTTCCTAGCTAGTGGTTGAATCTTGGAACTTTTTTGGTGTTTCTCTGATTAAATAGATACTTATGTAACTAGAAATGATTTTTGGAAAAAATAAATAGCAAACTATGAGGCAGCTGTAGTTCAAATTTGACCCACTTCCAACTGAATCGGCGGGAATTTGTCTTTTTCACCAGAGGTGGATCAAAACTTTTTACACCCAACCATTTGGTCAATTGTGCATTAAATATGGCCTAGTATTTTATAAAATTGATTTGGTGCAATTTTGCAACAAATATATGGTAGGTCCTTCACAAAAAAACTCATTTCGGGCACTTGAAAAATGGAAAATGAATTTTCCGTGCAAAGAAAATGAAAACTCCCTTAGGCAACATTGTTTGGAATTCCAAGATGCACCATTGTGCACAATATGAGATCATTTGAACAAACTATGCCATGAATGTGGCCATGACTGTTAGGCGCCGGCGCGCCGGCCCAAACTTTGGGCCGGTCGGCTCAGAGCCGTTCGAGGTGTACCCGTAGAACCGCGGGCAGGTGGATGATGGACACTCGCCGCAGGAGCAGCAAGGGGTGTGCTCTGATTTGGGGGAGAAATTGTTGTGTTGACTGAGCGATGGGATAAGGAAGATGCTGCAAATGGTTTGCAGGCCCACGAGGAGACGCGTGGGGGAAGACGTGGCACACCCACGATCGTACGCTGCGCGCGTCGCCCGGCGCAACGTTCGGCCGGCGCACCGGATACAACGATTTCCCTTCAAAAAATAACACTATCTTTAGAACTTGGAAACTATTTTAAATCACTGATTTTCCGAACCAATCAGAAATCTTCCCACGGATCGATGACATGGCGCCCATCCATACATCCATCCATGTCTCCATCCCACATCCATCCATCCATCTATTTACAGAAAAAAAACAAAAGAAAAATAAAAAGAGATACCCCACCCGCAGCCCAAACCCTAGCTCAGATCCCCCCATCGCACCCCTTCTCTCTCGTCCACATCTCCCCTCGTCTCCCACATCACCGCCGCCACCCACCCGCCGTCCCTCCCCAACCGCGCCTCAGATGCGCCACCTCAAGCGGATCCCCCACCTCCTCTCCTCCGTGCTTACCTGTAGCGAACCATCTCTCTCCCGGGACACATCTGCGCCGCCAGAGACGCCGCACCTCCCATGATTCAATCCAACCCTCTCCCCTGATCCCACCTGCCGGCGGCGACCTCCTCTCAACCAGCTCCGCCACCGGCCTCCAGATCCAACCCAACAGCTACCAGCTCAGGCCTAACACCTACCCCGCGGCCATGGTCATGGCAGGGCGAGCCCGAATCCCTACCCTGTGGTGGCTAGGGTTTCGGTCGCCTCCAACCCGATCCGGCGCTGCTTCGGTGAATCGCGAGCCCTCAAGCACCGATCCATCTCCTGGATGCGTTGATCTGCTCGAGGACGACCATTTCTTCGTCAATCTGCAAGGACGCGCCCCGGTAGCAGGCAATCTCCTTTCGGACGAGCCCACCCATGGCGACCAGGATGGTCTCCCCCTCCCAAATCTAGCACGGTCTCCCAAATCTCCCTCTGCTCCTCAAGGTCCGACCCTAGTGATTCTTACCCTGGTATTGATTTGGTTAGGAACTGGAGTAACTTTTATTCGATGCTTCTTGTTTCCAAGCAGAGCACGGATCTGGGGTGCCCATCAGGGGACGAGTCTGGGCGAAGGTCGGTGGTTCGTTCAAGCAAGATCGCGTCGGGGTGGGCGCCGCGTGAGCTTCTCCTCGTCAGGTGCCCTTCTGATGCGGTTGGCGACCAGTAATATTACTCTACTGTATTTTTTGTTTCTAGCAGAATGAGACCATTGGTTGTTCGCTTCTGTGGCTGCCTGTTTCATGCTTCAGACTTGTATCTTGCAGGGTGTGGAGGAGGGCAGAGTTGATTTTCTCAAGATTCTGAAGAGTGCCAACTCCGTTTTTCGCCATGCAGTGCTGGGGAGCACCATTCTTGCCCTGCTGTACCCACCTTCATTTACATTGTTCACAACCAGGTTGGTCTTGCAATGTTTTCGCTGCTTGCTTTGATTTTCTCAAGATTCTGAAGAGTACCAACTCCGTTTACATGGTTCACAACTGAATGAAAGAACGGCTCAGAAACATTTGAACTTTTTAAAGCTGAATCTAACTAAGTCAGACGAGTCTTCAGGTAAAACTAGTCAAGAAACAGCTGCATTCCACAAGTACAACTGAAATACTCCACGAACAAGCAAACCCACATTCAGTAGCTCAAAACACACGTTGGTAGCATGCTTGACGCAATAGAATCAGCGTTGTGCTAGTGCATGTCGTTTTTGCATTTTTATATTAGTGTGACTGTGTGCTAATAACCTGGCAGATAGTATGCACCGGCATTGGGGTTCTTGATGTTTGCTGTAGGTGTCAATTCAAGTGTTAAGTACTTCATTGAAGCAATTCAAATGTTAAGTACTTCATTTCAAGCAGTAATGCAGTAGCCTACTTTGTAAACTGATGATTTGTATGTGTTAAGTTTTCAACCCCGGCAACCCCACTATGGTCACTTGCTTCCTAATCCAACACATCGAATCTTTGAAGGGCTCTTATGTTTTCTGCATTACAAAAGATTGCAAGGCTGACTTCACAAATACTTCCCTTGACTGACATGTGATGTGGTTTCCTGCCATGGATGAGCAGCTACATCTGGATGGATGTAGGATGCCCAGCCATGGACGAGCAGCAGCGGCAGGATGGATGTGGTTTCCCTTGCTGCAGGAAGTCGGTGTTGGAGAACCAAGTGGCCTTGCACGAGCTCGACCCTGGCGCTCTTCCTAAGGTCCATCTTCCAGTTCCTCTTCCCTGTTCCCCTCCCGATGTCATTTTTTTTGGACAGATTGCTCATTTCTTTTTTGTGAATCATATTTTTTGGACTGTTACTGTTGTCGAATGCACATATTATTATGTTACTGGTATGTGATATATTATTAGGTAGGGTCAATTTTTGTTGCTGCTAATGCATATTGATCCATATGTTCTTGTTTCTGTACACATGGTTAGCTTACACCTAACTGACTGACGATTTATTTGCTTGGAGGGAAGAGTTCATTTTTGTTACCGTACTAGCCTTTGGAACATTTTTGACACGCCATGTAGTATACTGACAACCGCCTTTCCTCTAGCGCTGCTATACAATGCTAGTTAGGATGAGTACACCTACATTTTTATCTATCTTGAAAAATGATGCAAAGATTTACTAGTACTTGCCTTGGTGATATGACACGTCCATGGTGCGATTTAATTAGATTCAGACATTGATAGGCCAGGGCGTGTGCTTGTATTAGCATGGAACAATTACTAGTCCTACTAATTAATGAAGGAAGCACACTTGTTCACATAAATGAAGATATGTGTGTGTTAGTATTAGTGTTCTTGATCTTACCTGATAGACTTGTTTTTACTAATATAAACAAATAAAATCAGATTGTTTGCATAGAATCGAATCATTCTCACTTTCAGTTGAGTTCTAAGTACGTAGTGTCTTTAGTTCTTTGCTTATATTATAGTCAGAGTTATACCGTGTGACTGAATCATGTGTTATTTAGTTAGCTGAGCAGTATCTTTAGTTTTCTAATGATTGCTCAACTCTCAATTCTGAATAAATAAGTAGCTAACCCTATTGGTTCTTTCTTTCTTCAGGGCTATGAGTTGATGGCCACGCTGCTGTTTTGCCCTGCTTGATAATTCTTTTACTGTCCGGTCTGCTCTGCATAGTTTCCAGTTGATTATAAAACGATAAAACAGTGGTGATGTGAGGTCCGACAATGGTTTGTAATTTTGGTTACATCCCCAACCTCTCCAGCTATCTTCTTCTTCACATCATATCATATTTGCACCTGCTGCTACATCATGGATTGGATGGTCACCTACTAGCTAAGTAGATTAGCTTGTATTGCCATCGAATTAGTCAATACTGTTTCACTTTGCTTGTTTCTTGTACTAGGTCTGTCAGTTACAACATAAACAAACAAATTGCTTAGCTCTCAACTATGAATACATAGCTAGCTAAAACTGTTCTTTCTTTCTCTCTTCAGAGCTATGACTTATATGGGTCAAGCTGCTATTTTTCTGTGCTCGATGATACTATTGCTGCCTGTATACTGATACATGTAGTGATATTTACCTGAACTAAAGTTGTCAATGTACCATTATTTTCTTCTCACAAGCATATGCACCTGCACGTCTAGTCTGTTGTAATTTTTTTAGTCCGTGGTGGATCTCTCCAACTCTTGCATGCTCTGGTTGATCTTGGCTGGAACATTTGGCCATTTGCTATTATAGTTTGTAACTTGTAAATTATCTTCTTGTTCGCACTAGTCTAATTGCCCTATGCATTACACAACTTAATCATCAACATGAATTGTTTGTGGAAATGCTTGTGTCATTGTCCAACTGTCTTATAAGTGTATTAGTGTGGATGAGGTGTGCTGTATGTTATCAATTGGCATCTAAATTAGTTCATCTTCCCACCTCCCTACCTACTATAATGTGCTTGCAAGCTCAAAATTTGTGCTTCTATTACTACATGCTATAATGTGCCTGCATGCTTAAATTTTATGCTTCTATTGCTATGGGCCGGTCTTTTGCGGTAAAATAATGATGTTAGAGTCTGTTGGTTGCTGTATATGGGGAAGACGAATTGAATCCTACAGTGTACTTGTCAAATACATTGGTGTTTTTCAATCCTGTTCTAATTAATGTGTATAGTTCAAGCCCTTGTTTCTATCTAAATATGTGCACTGATGTTCAGTTGCCTTCTGAAAAATTATTGGTGCATTTTTTGTTTGTCAAATACAAAATAGCTTGCTCATTACAGCTATGGCATCCCTACTGTTAGCTTTCATATTGTTTCTCTGTTTTCTTGTATGAGAGTTTCATTTTAACTATCTGGAGAACAAAAAGCATGGTACTAGCTCAATTTGTGTTATCATTCTAAATAACTATCCTTTTCTTGAGTGGTCTGTTCATAATATATTTGCCCCAGTTTTTTTGATCCTTCTCTACTGATTCATGTAACAGGGCAATCGAGGAAGGCATCTTGTCTATTTTCTAGAAGGCCGTTTTGTTTGTTCCCAGCCCTAACTATGGTTGTCTAGCTAGTTCGGCATGTTGTTCATCTTACTATGGTAGTCCAACGAGTTTGGCATGTTCATGACGGGAGCAGGTGCCAGTTTGTGATTGCTTGTAAGGATCTTGTAAAGCTTGTAAAGTACTGTATTACACTTGTAACTCATTACTGTGATTGCCACTGTATTACACTTGTAAGGATCTGGCTGCTCTCATCTGAAGTATCATGTGTGTTTTCTGTGTCTGCCAATTTAAATACTAGTTGAAATATGAAGACTATGAGCCTGATAAATGGGACCCACTTACCAGAACATGACAAATGGGACCTGGTTACTAGAACCTAACAACAGGGACCCACCTGACCCATTTTATAAAAATCAAAAAAATGAAACTGCTGAGACAAAGAGGCCACGGCCCAAAATTAAAAAGGCTGCAATGTTGGGCTTGGCCCATGAAGCCGATCAAAAATTGATAGAAAAAATACATTAAAAAGGCTGAATTGTTGGGCTAGGCCCATGTAGAAAACCGAATTGGACCGGGCTGAATCTTGTGCCACATCAGCTTGCCACGCTGGATGCCTACGTGACCTGGGGAGGTTGCTAGTGACCAAAACGCCACAGTAGACGTATTTTGGTCATAAACGTCTTCGACCATTCCAGAAGAAAGGTCGCTATAGTCAGTTTATGACCGCCAGCTTTTGACCTTCTGTTTTTGGTCACAAAAAGGTCGTAAATGAAAAACCATGACCTTTCAGTGACCAATAGTGGTGGTCACAAGTTGACATATTTCTTGTAGTGCTATAGAGCGTTGAAAGCAATGTGACTAATGAGTTAGTTGCGGGATGGTTCATTACGGAACGAGTAAAGAGACTTTCCGGTAATGAGATTGAACTAGGTATTGAGATACCGACGATCGAATCTCGGGCAAGTAACATACCGATGACAAAGGGAACAACGTATATCGTTACGCGGTTTGACCGATAAAGATCTTCATAGAATATGTGGGAGCCAATATGAACATCCAAGTTCTGCTATTGGTTATTGACCAGAGACGTGTTTCGGTCATGTCTACATAGTTCTCGAACCTGTAGGGCCACACGCTTAACGTTCGGTGATGATCGGTATTATGAGTTTATGTGTTTTGATGTACCGAAGATAGCTCAGAGTCCCGGATGTGATCACGAACATGACGAGGAGTCTCGAAATGGTCGAGACATAAAGAGTGATATATTGGATGACTATATTCAGACACCAGATGAGTTTCGGGGGGTCACCGGATAATTATCAGAGTGCCGGGGGTTATCGGAACCCTGGGGGAACCAATGGGCCAACATAGGCCTTGTGTGTGAGAGAGAGGAGGGGGCCTTAGGGCTGCCCTCCCCCCTTGAGGAGTACAAATTGTACAAGGAGGGGGGCGGCGCCCCCTCTTTCCCTCCCTCTCTCCCTCTCCTTCCTTCCCCCTTCCTCCTCCTAGTTGGACTAGGAAAGGGGGAGTCCTACTCCTACTAGGAGGAGGAGCACTCCCCTCCTTGGCGCGCCCCAGGGGCCGGACGGCCTCCCCCCTTGCTCCTTTATATACGGGGGCAGGGGGCACCCTAGGACACAGAAGTTGATCATTGATCTCTTAGTCGTGTGCGGTGCCCCCCTCCACCATAATCCACCTCGGTCATATCGTCGTAGTGCTTAGGCGAAGCCCTGCGCTGGTAGCTTCATCATCACCGTCATCATGCCGTCGTGCTGACGAAGCACTCCCTCGATACTCAGCTGGATCAAGAGTTCATGGGACGTCATCGAGCCAAACGTGTGCAGATCACGGAGGTGACGTACTTTCAGTACTAGGATCAGTTGGATCGTGAAGATGTATGACTACATCAACCGCGTTGTCATAACGCTTCCGCTTACGGTCTACGAGGGTACGTGGACAACAGTCTTCCCTCTTGTTGCTATGCATCACGATGATAGATCTTGCGTGTGCGCAGGACATTTTTTGAAGTTACTGCGTTCCCCAACAGATCTACAGGGCATCAAATACCTCCCCCTAAAACTTAAGGGACCAGCTCGGCACTGGTTAAATAGCCTCCCAGAAAACTCAATTGGAAGCTGGGAAGACTGCCTTTAGAGACAATTTCCAAGGCACGTACATCCGGCCCCCGGACTCCGATGACCTTAGTCATATAGTCCAGCAGCCCGGAGAGTTAGCCAGGAAATTCTGGACCAGGTTCCTAATTAAAAAGAACTAGATTGTCGACTGTCCGGACGCCGAAGCCCTAGCGGCCTTTAAACACAGCATCCGTGATGAATGGCTCGCCCGACACCTTGGCCAAGAAAAGCCGAAGTCCATGGCAGCCCTTACAACACTAATGACCCACTTTTGCGCGGGTGAAGATAGTTGGCTAGCCCGTAGCAGCAACAGTACCAGTGACCCTGGCACTTCCGAAGCCAGAAACGGCAACAGAAGGCCCCGACACAACAAACATAAGCGTCGAAGCAAGAATGATAATACAGAGGATACGACGGTCAATGCCGGATTCACTGGCCCCAAATTCGGTCAACGGAGGAAGCCATTCAAAAGAAACAAAGACGGTTCATCAAGCCTAGACCGAATACTTGATCGACCTTGCCAGATCCACGGCACTCCTGACAAGCCTGCCAATACCAACAGAAGCTGTTGGGTCTTCAAACAGGCCAGCAAGTTAAATGCCGAACACAAGGAGAAAGGTTCGCCCAGCGAGGATGACGATGAGGAGCCTCGCCCACCGAACACAGGGGGACAGAAGAAATTTCCCCCCGAGGTCAAAATGGTGAATATGATATACGTTACTCATATCCCCAAGCGGGAGCGCAAACACGCATTAAGGGATGTCTATGCGATCGAGCCAGTCGCCCCAAAATTCAACCCATGGTCATCCTGCCCAATCACTTTCGATCGTAGAGACCATCCGACTAGTATCCGTCACGGAGGCTCGGCCGCACTAGTCCTCGATCCAATTATTGATGGATTCCACCTCACGCGGGTCCTCATCGACGGAGGCAGTAGCCTTAACCTTCTCTATCAGGACACAGTCCGCAAAATGGGTATTGATCATTCAAGAATCAAGCCCACAAAAACCACCTTTAAGGGAGTATACTGTAACACCCCGGATATGACTTTCCCAATATGTATTCCAACTCTTGCCGTTTCCGGCCTTAACTTATTTTATTTTCTCGGGTTCGGGTTTTTGTCTCCGTGTGTTGTTGTCGTTGTCATGCATCTCATATCATGTCATCATGTGCATTGCATTTGCATACGTGTTCATCTCATGCATTCGAGCATTTTCCCCGTTGTCCGTTTTGCATTCCGGCACTTCGTTCTCCTCCGGTGGTCATTTCTACCTTTCTTTCGTGTGTGGGGATTAAAAATTTCCGGATTGGACCGAGACTTGCCAAGCGGCCTTGGTTTACCACCGGTAGACCGCCTATCAACTTTCATACCATTTGGACTTCGTTTGATACTCCAACGGTTAACCGAGGGACCGAAAAGGCCTCGTGTGTGTTGCAGCCCAACACCCCTCCAAGTTGGCCCAAAACCCACCAAAAACCTCCTCCATCATCTCGGTCGTTCGATCACGATCGCGTGGCCGAAAACCGCACCTCATTTGGACTCTCCTAGCTCCCTCTACCTATATAAACACCTCCCCCTCCGAAATTCACGGTGCAAACCCTAGATCCCTCCCTCTCCTCGTGCGCCGGACAAAACCTCGCCGCCCGGACATGTCCACTCACGCCGCCACCTCCTTCCGCCCAATGGCGAGCCGCCATGTTAGCAGGCCGCCGTCCTCGCCCAACCGGCCGCCGCCACATCATCCCGCGCCTCTCTCTCTCCTCCCGCCGCGGCCCATGGGGCCCGAGGCAGGCCCGCCCGGGCCCGGAGCCGCCCACCGCCGCACTCGCGCGCCCCGGCCGCGCCGGACTTCCTCGCCGGGCCGCGTCACTGGAACCGCGCCGGCCCCGCGCTTCGCCGCCACCGGTGCCCTTCGCCGCCCTTGCACCGGCCGCCGCGCCTCCTCCCGCCGGCTACTTCGCCGGGCCTCGCCGCCATTCCCCGTGGCGCCACCGCCTCGCCGGGAGCTCGCTGCTGTCGACCGTGCTACGCCCCGAGCTCCGTCACCCGCCGCTTCTTCCTCGCCGGCTTTCAGGCTCGCCGGAGTTCGCGCCACCTCGTCGGAGATTCGATCCGGCCAGATCTGGACCGGGGTGGACCAGATCCACCAACCCCGCCATCCAAACGCCTCCCCGCATCCCAGATCTCGCCATCCCGCACCACCTCGTCCGCCCGTTGACTTTTCCGGAGGTATAATTTCTACTAAGTCCCCGAGATTTCCTCATTCAAATGCCCATGTTCATCATGTCGTATCTTTGCACCCGTAACTCCGATTTGCGCGTGTAGCTTATCAAAATGTTTGTCTCAGAGAGTACATCATTTCATCTCATTGCATCATTTTCATTTGAGCTCATCTTGATGCCCGAAATGCTGTTGGAAGAGTGCTATTTGAGATAATTGTCAGATCTGCTGCTCCAAATAGCTTTTTGTCATTTTTGCCATGATTAATGTGTGCATGATATGCCCCCGAGCTCTACATGTGTTTTGTTATATGCTTTGCCATCTTTATAGAGGTGCTATCCATGTATATTTGTGATATGTGTGGTGACTAGCACAAGCTTGCAAAGTGGTGCATTCGTTAATGCCGATTTCAGGGACTTAGAATTTCTCTAAGTCCTTGATCTGTTTTTATCAATATGCCATATGTTCATGTTGTTTCCTAGTGATCCGTGCCTCTTTTGAGGATGATCAGTAAGGATGATTTGTTAATCTTGTAGTGCTTTATCCATCCATGTCTTTGTTTGCAATTATGGAGCCCCCTAGCTTGAGTCAATCGAGCTCTACTTTTGCTATTTCATAATTCCTGGCAGATTGTCTACTTGTTAGCGATTTTGCCGAGGATGTTGTTGTTGATCCGTGCATGCTATGTGGTTTTTCTTGCCATGTCTAGCTTCTATGATATGTATTCTTGATGGGTGTATTCTTAGTTTTTCATGCCTTGCTCTGTAGTGAGTGCATCGAGCTCGTAAACATGCCTACTCGTTAACAGACTTGCATGTTCCAGTTTTTCTCTTAAGTCTGTAATCTAATTATGTTTTTGCCATGTTCACATGCTTGCAATTGTATTTTATGATCCCTTTTGGCTCAAGGTCACTAAGGGACTTTTGTTAAGCTCTTTGAGTATCTCCATGCCATGCCTTGCCTTGCCATGTTAAGTTCCTGTAGCATATAGGTTTCATGCTCCAAAGTGTGCTATCTGATCTGAAATTCCAGGCTTGTGTTAATTTCACTAAGTCTGAAACCTGTTATCGTTTGCACTTTTGCCATGCTTGTTTGAACCTGTTAATGGATGAATTGGCCGTAGCTCATTGTTCATATTTTGTTAAGCATCATGAGTGGATCCCTGCCATGTATTTTGTTTCCATGTTTGAGTGCTGTAGCATATTTAACTTGTTGCATTTAGATGGCTACTTCCTGTTTATCACAGACCGGTACCATATTTGTTTTGCTTGCTATTTCCAAACCGTGCATCGGATTCCGGTGATCTTTATATCGATTTCAACCGAAATCATCTCCCCTTTCCAGTGGAACTCTTGGATTTCCAAGATGAGGCCAGGTTCCATCATTCCTTTGCAAATCATGCATATGCACCGCATACTGCATCCCGCATATCATACCATGTTCATGTGTGGTTTGTTTACTATGTTGTGTGCTTTCTTTTCCGGTGTTTGCTTCTTCGGGTTGGTGCCGGTAACGTCGTGTTTGTGAGGACCCGTTCATCTACGTCTGTTTGTCTTCTTCATGGACTCGTTCTTCTTCCTTGCGGGATTTCAGGCAAGATGACCATACCCTCGAAATCACTTCTATCTTTGCTTGCTAGTTGCTCGCTCTTTTGCTATGCCTATGCTACGATACCTACCACTTGCTTATCATGCCTCCTATATTGTTGAACCAAGACTCTAACCCAGCTTGTCGTAGCAAACCGTTGATTGGCTATGTTACCGCTTTGCTCAGCCCCTCTTATAGCGTTGTTAGTTGCACGTGAAGATTGGAGTTTGTTCCATGTTGGAACATGGATATTTTGTTGGGATATCACAATATCTCTTATTTAATTAATGCATCTATATACTTGGTAAAGGGTGGAAGGCTCGGCCTTATGCCTGGTGTTTTGTTCCACTCTTGCCGCCCTAGTTTCCGTCATATCGGTGTTATGTTCCCGGATTTTGCATTCCTTACGCGGTTGGGTTATAACGGGAACCCCTTGACAGTTCGCCTTGAATAAAACTCCTCCAGCAATGCCCAACATTGGTTTTACCATTTGCCACCTAGCCTTTTATTTCCCTTGGGTTCTGCAGACTCAAGGGTCATCTTTATTTTAACCCCCCCGGGCTAGTGCTCCTCTCAGTGTTGGTCCAAACTAGAGCCCCTTGCAGCGCCACCTCAGGGAAACTCGAGGGCTGGTTTTAGTTGTACGGACTGCTCATCTGAGTGTGCCCTGAGAACGAGATATGTGCAGCTCCTATCGGGATTTGTCGGCACATTTGGGCAGTGTTGCTGGATTTGTTTTACCCTGTCGAAATGTCTTGTAACTGGGATTCCGAGTCTGATCGGGTCTTCCCGCTAGAAGGAATATCCTTCGTTGACCGTGAGAGCTTGTCATGGGCTAAGTTGGGACTCCCCTGCAGGGATTTGAAATTTCGAAAGCCGTGCCCGCGGTTATGGGCAGATGGGAATTTGTTAATGTCCGGTTGTAGAAAACCTGAAGTTAACCTTAATTAAAATACATCAACCGTGTGTGTAACCGTGATGGTCTCTTTCCGGCGGAGTCCGGGAAGTGAACACGGTGTTGGAGTTATGCTTGACGTAGGTTGTTCTAGGATCACTTCTTGATCATACTTCTATCGACCGTGCTTTGCCTTCTCTTCTCGCTCTCATTTGCGTATGTTAGCCACCATATATGCTAGTCGCTTGCTGCAGCTCCACCTCATACCTTTACCTTACCCATAAGCTTAAATAGTCTTGATTGTGAGGGTGTGAGATTGCTGAGTCCCCGTGACTCACAGATACTTCCAAAACCAGCTTGCAGGTGCCGAGGTTACCGTGCAGATGACGCAACCAAGCTCAAGGAGGAGCTCGATGAAGATCTTGTCCTTTGTGTTGTTCCATTCTAGTTGATCAGTAGTGGAGCCCAGTTGGGGTCGATCGGGGATCTGTGTAGCATTTGGGGTAGTCTTCTTTTATTTTGGCTCCGTAGTCGGGCCCTGATTGTATTTGGTTGATGTAATGCTTTATTCATGTAATTGTGTGAAGTGGCGATTGTAAGCCAACTATGTATCTCTTTCCCTTATGTATTACATGGGTTGTGTGAAGATTACCTCACTTGCGACATTGCTTTCAATGCGGTTATGCCTCTAAGTCTGCTTCGACACGTAGGAGATATAGCCGCATCGAGGGCGTTACAGGCGTGCTCGAGGGAGCACACCGCGTCTCTTTCTTCGCAGGGGACTGTGATGATTCCGCCGCTTCCGGGCATCTTGAGGACGTTGTAGCCATGGTGGGTGACTACCATGAATTTGGCTAGCGCTGGGTACCCGATGATGGCATTGTACGACAGGCGGATGTGGGCGACTTCGAAGTCGACGAGCTCGGTGTGGTAGTTGTCACGCTAACTGAAGGTGACAGGGAGACAAACTTGCCCTATCAGGTGGTGGAGCCATCAGGCACTCCTGAGAAAGGCTTGGTGGGCTGGAGCTGATCATATGGCACTTGAAGGTTGTCGAACGTCTTGACGGACTGGACACTGAGCCCTGCACCGCCGTGGATGAGGGTCTTGGTGACTTGGACATTGCCGATGACGGGTGAATAGAGCGTCGGGAGAACACCGGCGGTTGCTGCGCATTTGAGTTGGTCCGTCGAGCTAAAGGTGATGGCGTACTTGGACCATCTGAGCGGACGCGTGGTCTCGAGCTTGGGGAGGGCTGCATTCACCTCGCGAGAGAACTGCTTGAAGATGCGTCAGGAGGCTGGGGCCTGAGCACCACCCAAGATGCAGGCGATGGCGCGCGGCTCCTGGAAGCTCCCGGCCCCTTCGTTCTGCTGGTGGTCGTCGTTCCTCCTTGGTGGCGGCGGCAGCGGAGGGAGACCAGGGTTTCCCTGAGGACGATCCTCGCGAGGCTGGTCCCTCCAGGCGCCCTCACAAGGCTGGTCCTGCCAGCGATCCTCGCGAGGCTGATCGCACCACTCCTGGCGGGGCCCACGGTCGTCCCAACGTCCTCCACCTTGTCCACCTCCTCGGTCGTAGCCCCGGTCGTTGTGCTTGGGGCGTCAACCGAAGCGTCCATCTCGAATGGCCTGCAGAATGTATGGCTGCCCTTGGACGACTCGAGAAGGTCTCGGCCGCGCTTGGTGTCTCACTCTGCTGTGAGTACGGCCACCCCTTTACGCTTCACGTCCTTGACCTTCGCCTTCTTCTCCTCTGGATCCGCAGCGGGGAGCTCAAGGAGGGAGAGACGCCCCTCCTCAGCTCTTGCACACTTAGTCGCTATGTTGAACAGCTCCAAAGTCGTGCACAACTCCTCATGGATGGCGAGCTCCTCCTTCATCTTGATGTCGTGGACGCCATCGGAAAACGCTGAGATGATGGCCTCGTCCGTCACCTTGGGGATCTTGAGGCGCACGCTGTTGAAGCGCTGGATGTACTTCTGCAGGGTCTCTCCCAGCTGTTGCTTGATGCGGCGCAGGTCACCCCCGGCCAGGGGGCGGTCGCGAGTGCCCTAGAAGTTGGTGACAAAGTGGTCTCGCATCTCATCCCAGGAGGAGATCGAGCCCGGGGGCAGGTTCAGGAGCCATAAGCGGGCGCCGTCTTTGAGAGCCATGGGGAACTAGTTCGCCATGACCTTTTCATCACCGTTGGCCGCCTCGATGCTCAGCTCGTAGAGCTACAAGAACTCCGTAGGGTCAGGGGTGCCGTCGTAGCGAGGGGCAGATCCGGCTTGAACTTGCCCGACCAGACGACGCTATGCAGCTCAGGAGTGAAGGCGCGACAGCCCGCCGTGGCCACCGGGGCCCGTCGTGGAGGCGAAGCTTGATCTTGGTGTCCCTGTGCCACCACGGCAAGTGGCGCATGGCCCTTCCACGACAAGCGATCCTAACATGGCGGTGCTGGGAGCGGTGGAGCGTTTTGTTGCGGACGGTGGACCTCTTGGCAGCTTCTTTCTTCATGCGCGGGCACACGGCGCAGTGGATCACACCGCGGGACCGCGCATCTTGGGGCGAGGACACCGTCTTGACGTGGAGGGGGCGGAGGCGCTCCATGAGCCATGCATCTCGGCGCGAGGGCACCGTCTTGATGCGGAGGGGGTGGAGGCGCTCCATGAGCCACATCGCCCGCAGCTGGGGGCGGGCGAGGCAGCGAGAGCGATGGTGCAGGAGGGCCCCCCGCGGCGTTGACGAGCTCGGCGATGCAGTCCAACCAGTTCTCGTAGAGGTCGTTGACTAGGCGGTAACGCAGGAGCTCGCGTGCCATGAGCACTGCGGCCTACGTGTCTGTGGGTGCGCGGCAAGCGTGAGACGATGAGTCAACCGGAGTCAGCGATGAGGTGGCGGTGCGGCCGTCTCGCCGCACGGAGGGGTGCAATGAGGAGGCTTGCTGCTCGTTTTCCGTCGGGCCGGTAGCGGCGTTGGTGGAGGGTGACGGAGAGCAACGGGGAGGCCCGTCGACAGGGGTTGTCTGAGCGACATGGGTGGCGAGAGCGGCCCGGCGCTCAGCGCGGGCCCGGCGAGCGTCGGCCATGAACTTGGTGGAGTGGCGAAGCGCAGATTAATGAGGGGAAAGCTTCGACGCACCCCTACCTGGCGCGCCAAATGTCGGATTTCGTGTTCCAGCAAAACCCTTGAGGTTCGAACACTAGGGTGCGCATGAAGATCTCTCCCCCCTTTCTAGCTCGCGCACATCATGATCTCACGGCCTAGCTCGACGAACCCAAAGAGCAAGAGGACACAAGATTTATACGGGTTCGGGCCACCGATGTGGTGTAATACTCTACTCCAGTGTGGTGTGGTGGATTGCCTCTTGGGCTGTGGATGACCAGTTACAAGGGAAGAACAGCCTCCTGAGGAGAGGTGGTCTTGTGCTTGGCGAACTTGTGTGGTTGAGGATGATCTCAATGACCTCCCCCGTTGTGGTGGTCGCTAGTCCTATTTATAGAGGCCCTGGTCCTCTTCCCATATATTGAGCGGGAAGGGATCCCACAATGGCCAAATTCGAAGGGAGACAACTAGTACAAGTATCCTGACAAAAGTAGTCTTCGCCTGCCAAAGGCTCTGGTGGTGACGCCGTCTTGGGCTCCACGGCGACCTCTGTCCTGCCGTCCTGCTAGTCTTGGTCATGTTGCATCGATATGGAAACCTTTGCCTGATGCCTCGGGACTCCTCGCCTGCGCTTGCCTCTTTAGCACCAAAGAGGAAACAAGGACACTACACACGCTGGCGCCCGCCTGGCTCCAGTAGTCATGGCTTGCGTCACAGAAACCTCGCGAGGTGTCTCTTGCCTTGATCCCTCCACCCCTCGCGAGCCAGCCTAGTGAAGCTGCCCCCGAGGAGGTCTTGTGTCGTCCGCCTCGTGAGGCTTGGCCCCTCACGAGGGTCTTGAGTATTTGCTTGTGAAGATGGGCCGTACAGGGCTGCTGGTGGAGCCACGCCGCAGGCTGCTGGCAGGAAAGTCTGGGGACCCCATTCCCAGAACGTCGACAATTATGTCCTTGATGCACCGCTAGGTGACGGACTTATTGCATGAGCAAATGCAGACGTTATGAATGTTTGACAAGATCGGTATGATGAGTACTTGATAGTTTAGTGCACCATACTTTACGGCTTAGAACCAGGACTTCAAAAATGTTTTGAACGCCACGGAGCATATGAGATGTTCCAAGAGCTGAAATTGGTATTTCAGACTCATTCCCGTGTTAAGAGGTATGAGACCTCTGACAAGTACTTTGCCAACAAGATGGAGGAGAATAGCTCAGTTAGTGAGCATGTGCTCAGAATGTCTGAGTACTGCAATCACTTGAATCAAGTGGGAGTTAATATTCCAGATAAGATAGTGATTGACAGAGTTCTCTAGTCACTATCACCAAGTTACTAGAACTTCGTGATGAACTATAATATGCAAGGGATAATGGAAACAATTCCCAAGCTCTTTGTGATGCTAAAATTGGTGAAGATAGAAATCAAGAAAAAGCATCAAGTGTTGATGGTTGACAAGACCACTAGTTTCAAGTAAAAGGGCAAGGGAAAGAAAGGGAACTTCAAGAAGAATCACAAGCAAGTTGCCACTCCCATGAAGAAGCCCAAAGCTAGACCTAAGCCTGAAGCTGAGTGCTTTTACTACAAAGGGAATGGTCACTGGAAGCAGAACTACCCCAAATACTTGGCGGATAAGAAGGATGGCAAAGTGAACAAAAGTATATTTAATATACATGTTATTGATGTGTACTTTACTAGTGTTCATAGTAACCCCAGGGTATCTAATACCGGTTTAGTTGTTGTGATTAGTAACTCGAAACAAGAGTTGCAAAATGAACAGAGACTAGTTAAGGGCAAGGTGACGATGTGTGTTGGAAATGATTCCAAGGTTGATAAGATCACCATCGCACACTCCTTTTACCTTCGGGATTAGTGTTGAACCTAAAATAAATGTTATTTGGTGTTTGCGTTGAGCATGAATATGATTGGATCATGTTTATTGCAATACAGTTATTCATTTAAGTCAAAGAATAATTGTTGTTCTGTTTACATGAATAAAACCTTCTATGGTCATACACTTAATATAAATGGTTTATTGAATCTCGATCGTAGTGATACACATATTCACAATATTGATGCCAAAAGATGCAAACTTGATAGTGATAGTGCAACATATTTGTGGCACTGCCGTTTAGGCCATATTGGTGTAAACCGCATGAAGAAACTCCATGTTGATGGGCTTTTGGAATCACTTGATTATGAATCACTTGATGCTTGCGAACCATGCCTCAAGGGCAAGATGACTAAGACTCCGTTCTCCAGAACAATGGAGCGAGCAACTGACTTATTGGAAATAATACATACTGGTGTATTTGATCCGATGAGTGTTGAGGCTCATGGTGGGTATCATTATTTTCTGGCCTTCACAGATGATTTGAGCATATATGGGTATATCTACTTGATGAAACATAAGTCTGAAACATTTGAAAAGTTCAAAGAATTTTAGAGTGAAGTGGAAAATCATCGTAACAAGAAAATAAAGTTTCTACGATCTGATGACGGAGACAAATATTTGAGTTACGAGTTTGGTCTTCATTTGAAATGATGTGGAATAGTTTCGCAGCTCACGCCACCTGGAACACCATAGCGTAATGGTGTGTTCGAATGTCATAACCGTACTTTATTAGATATGGTGCAATCTATGATGTCTCTTACTGATTTATCACTATCATTTAGGGGTTTATGCATTAGATACAACTGCATTCACGTTAAATAGGGCACCATCTAATCCGTTGAGACGACACCATATGAACTGTAGTTTGGCAAGAAACCTAAGCTGTCGTTTCTTAAAGTTTGGGGTTGCGATGCTTATGTGAAAAAGTTTCAGCTTGATAAGCTCAAACCCAAATCGGAGAAGTGCGTCTTCATAGGATACCCAGAAGAAACTGTTGGGTACACCTTCTATCACAGATCCGAAGGCAAGATCTCTGTTGCTAAGAGTGGATCCTTTCTAGAGAATGAGTTTCACTCGAAAGAAGTGAGTGGGAGGAAAGTAGAACTTGATGAGGTAATTGTACCTTCTATCGAATTGGAAAGTAGCTCATCATTGAAATCAGTTCTAGTGATGCCTACACCAATTAGTGAGGAAGTTAATGATGATGATCATGAAACTTCAGATCAAGTTACTACCGAACCTCATAGGTCAACCAGAGTAAGTTCCGCACCAGAGTGATATGATAATCCTGTTCTGGAAGTAATGTTACTAGACCATGATGAACCTACGAACTATGAGGAAGCGATGATGAGCCCAAATTCGGCGAAATGGCTTAGGGCCATGAAATCTGAGATGGGATCCATGTATAAGAACAAAGTATGGACTTTGATTGACTTGCCCGATGATAGGTGAGCCATTGAGAATAAATGGATCTTCAAGAGGAAGACATACGCTGATGGTAGTGTTACTATCTACAAAGCTCGAATTGTCACAAAAGGTTTTCGACAAGTTCAAGAAGTTGACTATGATGAGATTTTCTTACTCGTATCGATGCTTAAAGTCTATACGAATCATGTTAGCAATTGCCACATTTCATGAAATCTGGCAAATGGATATCAAAACTACATTCCATAATGGATTTCTTAAAGAAGAGTTGTATATGATGCAACAAGAAGGTTTTCTCAATCCTAAAGGTGCTAACAAAGTGTGCAAGCTCCAGCGATCCATCTATGGACTAGTGCAAGCATCTCGGAGTTGGAATATATGCTTTGATAAGGTGATCAAAGCATATGGTTTTATACAGACTTACGGTGAAGCCTGTATTTACAAGAAAGTGGGTGGGAGCACTACAACATTTCTGATAAGTATATGTGAATGACATATTGTTGATCAGAAATAATGTACAATTTTTCTGGAAAGCATAAAGGAGTGTTTGAAAGGAGTTTTTCAAAGAAACACCTCGGTGAAGCTTCTTACATATTGAGCATCAAGATCTATAGAGATAGAACAAGACGCTTGATAAGTTTTTTCAATGAGTACATACCTTACAAGATTTGGAAGTATATCAAAATGGAACAGTCAAAGAATGAGTTCTTGCCAATGTTGCAAGGTGTAAAGTTGAGTAAGACTCAAAACACGACCACGGCAGAAAATAGAAAGAGAATGAAAGTCATTCCCTATGCCTCAGCCATAGGTTCTATAAAGTATGCTATGCTGTGTACCAAACCTTTTTGTGTACCTTGCCATGAGTTTGGAAAGGGGGTACGATATTGATCCAGGAGTGGATCACTTGACAGCGGTCAAAATTATCTTTAGAAGACTAAGGAGATATTTCTCGGTTATGGAGGTGATAAAGAGTTCGTCGTAAATAGTGACGCCGATGCAAGCTTTTACACCGATCCGGGTGACTCTGAGTCTCAATCTGGATACATATTGAAAGTGGGAACAATTATCTAGAGTAGCTTCATGCAGAGCATTGTAGACATAGAAAATTTGCAAAATACATATGGCTCTGAATGTGACAGAACCATTGACTAAGCTTCTCTCATAAGCAAAACATGATCACACCTTAGTACTCTTTGGTTGTTAATCACATAACGATGTGAACTAGATTATTGACTCTAGTAAAACCCTTTGGGTATTAGTCACATGGCAATGTGAACTAATCACATGGTGATGTGAACTATTGGTGTTAAATCACATGGCAATGTGAACTCGATTATTGACTCTAGTGCAGGTGGGAGACTGAAGGAAATATGCCCTAGAGGCAATAATAAAGTTGTTATTTATATTTCCTTACACCATGATAAATGTTTATTATTCATGCTAGAATTGTATTAACCAGAAACTTAGTACATGTGTGAATACATAGACAAAATAGAGTGTCCCTAGTATGCCTCTACTTGAATAGCTCGTTAATCAAAGATGGTTAGGTTTCCTAACCATAGACATGTGTTTTCATTTGATGAACGGGATCACATCATTAGAGAATGATGTGATGGACAAGACCCATCCGTTAGCTTAGCACTATGATAGTTGAGTTTTATTGCTATTGCTTTCTTCATGACTTATACATGTTCCTATGACTGTGAGATTATGCAACTCCCGAATACCGGAGGAACACCTTGTGTGCTATCAAACTTCACAACATAACTAGGTGGTTATAAAGATGCTCTACAGGTGTCTCCGAAGGTGTTTGTTGAGTTGGCATAGATCGAGATTAGGATTTGTCACCCCGATTGTCGGAGAGGTATCTCTGGGCCCTCTCGGTAATGCACATTACTATAAGCTTTGCAACCAATGTAATTGATGAGTTAGTTACGGGATGATGTATTACAGAACGAGTAAAGAGACTTGCCGGTAACAAGATTGAACTAGGTATGATGATACCTACGATCGAATCTCGGGCAAGTAACATACCGTTGACAAAGGGAACAACATATGTTTTTGTGCGGTTTGACCGATAAAGATCTTCATAGAATATGTAGGAACCAATATGAGCATCCAGGTTCCGCTATTGGTTATTGACCGGAGATGTGTCTCGGTCATGTCTACATAGTTCTCGAACCCGTAGGGTCCGCACGCTTAACGTTCAATGACGATATGTATTATGAGTTATGTGATTTGATGTACCGAAGGTTGTTAGGAGTCCCAGACAAGATCACGGACATGACGAGGAGTCTTGAAATGGTTGAGAGGTAAAGATTCATATATTGGAAGGCTATATTCGGACATCGGAAAGGTTCCGAGTGATTCAGGTATTTTTCGGAGAACCGGGGAGTTACGGGAATTCAGCGAGGAAAGTATTGGGCCTTGTTGGGCTTTAGTGGAAAGGAGAGAAGGGCCACAAGGGGAGGCAGCGCGCCCCCCATGGGCTGGTTCGAATTGGACTAGGAGGGGGAGGCGCCCCCCCTCTTTCCTTCTCCCTCTCCCTCTCCTTCCTTCTTCTCCTACTTGGACTAGGAAAGGGGGAAACCTACTCCTACTAGGAGTAGGAATACCCCCTTTGGGCATGCCCCTTGAGGCCGGCCCTCCTCCTCCTCCCCTCCTTTATATACGGGGGAGGGGCAGCCCATAGACACACAAGTTGATCTTTTAGCCGTGTGCGGTGCCCCCCTCCACAGTTACACACCTCAGTCATATCGTTGTAGTGCTTAGGCGAAGCCCTGCGTCGGTAACTTCATCATCACCGTCACCACGCCATCGTGCTGACGAAACTCTCCCTCGGCCTCAGCTGGATCTAGAGTTTGAGGGACGTCACCGAGCTGAACGTGTGCCGATCACGGAGGTGTCGTGTGTTCGGTACTTGATCGGTTGGATCACGAAGACGTTTGACTACATCAACCGCGTTACTAAACGCTTCCGCTTTCGGTCTATGAGGGTTCGTAGACACACTCTCCCCTCTCTTTGCTATGCATCTCCTAGATAGATCTTGCGTGATCGTAGGAAGTTTTTTTGAAATACTGCGTTCCCCAACAAGAACTCCATTGGGCCACGTTGTGGGCCTATTTGTTGCACGTTACTTAACCATTTTCCCTAAAAATGGTGTCAAATTCTGGTATCTCAAACCAAGCAGTCTGGAAAAAGAAACGAGGACTGCGTCGAATCCGGTCCTCCCCTGAGGACAAGATTATGGGAACGTGGTCAGACCCTATTCACGTTTCTGCAAGGAGCAAGCAAAAAGGGTACATCACCTCCCAGTCAGGTGAAATGAACACCCGGTCCAACACTGAGCGCACCGGGGCGAGTTGCTTGTTCATCCAGGTGAACCTGGCGCCGGTCCTAGCCACTTCCCGTAGGGCCACAGACGCAATTGAGTTATTGAACATAGCACCCGAGGCTAGTTGATGGTGTTGTTGTTTTTGTCCGCTCCCGGGTGAATCAAATTAAAGTCACCCCCACCATCACGGGGATCTGGGCTGCGGAGACCGCAAGCACCTTGGCTTGGAGTTCTCCCAAGAACTCCGCCGAGAGGGAGTGATCCGCAGGTCCGTAGACTTGGATGACCGCTAGCTCCCTTAAGTAAGCGCGAACACGAATATTCGCGGCGATGAAGAAGAAACCAACCTCCCAGGAAAGCACCTCGTACACAGTTGCGTTAAAGACTAAAAGCATGTTGCCCGAATGTCCTATCGCTAGAGCGTGGTGCCACACGAAACGTTCGAGAGGGTCTATGAAAGCAAATCAAGATGAATAAAAACTACTTTGATCATTTCGTGAAGCCCTACGATGTCAACGTCCTCTTTCCTAATATACTCCTTGAGTTGGGTGCGATGCCCCGTGAGGCCGAAGCCACGGATATTCCAGAAGATAGCCCGCATCTAAATTATACGGTTTTAAAGACGAACCCCTCGAGAGGTGATCGCCTTAGCCACACGCCTCACCCTGCCACGGTAGGGCGAGGGAGGAGAGGCAACCCATGTTGTTGTTTCCTCATCGGACTGGACCACGAGTGCATCTGAGGCCCCTGCCTCGGTTTCCAACTAGTCCGCGTGTTTCGCAGCCACCGCTGCCAGCGCTATCTACGCTAGTTCCTTTGCACGGATTAGCGAGATCAATTCACTGAGCCCTCCCGCTCCCAAGGGGTCCACGCCGCTATCGCCCAATACCTCGCCCAAGTGATCATCAGAGAAGAAATCAAGAACCGTGAAGCGAGGAGGGGGATTACCTAAGATCTCCATGTTTTTCTCGGCTTGGAGAAGTTGAGCACGCTGCAGAGCTCGCATGTTCCCCTTGGCGCCCTTGGAGTGGGAGATGGTCCTCATCGGTGTCGCTGACACAGCCTTGGAGCGCCTGGCCTTGGAGATGGGCGCCGTCTTGGAGGCCTCCTGTAGAAGCGGGTCGACAAGGGGGGCCATGGGGGCCGCCAGCGCCATGACCGTCTGGCGCGGAGTGGCTGGAGCACCCAGCTGCTCGGCCAGTCGAACCACCTCCGCGCTCACCTTGCGCAGCGCCGCCTTCCTGGCTTGTCTTACCCCATTGTCCTTGTTATTGCTGCGACAGCCCTGGGCCAGGGAGCGCGACGATGGGAGCTGCAAGGTGTCCATGCACAAGAGCGGAGGGGTGCGTGTGTAACACCCACAATGCGGCTATATCTCCCACGTGTCGGAGCACGACATAGAGGCATAACCGCATAGTAGGCATGTCGCAAGAGGGGTAATTTTTACACATCCCATGTACTGAATACGAAAGGGATAAAGAGTTGGCTTACAATCGCCACTTCACACAATACATAAATATGGCATTACATCATCCAGAATACAATCAAGGTCCGACTACGGAACCAACATTAATAAAGACAACCCCAAATGCATAGATCCCCGATCGCCCCAACTGGGCTCCTCTACTGATCGTCCGGAAAGGAAACATAGTAACGTCCCGAATCCTCATCGAACTCCCACTTGAGTTCGGTCGCGTCCCCTGCACTGGCATCATCGGCACCTGCATCTAGTTTTGGAAGTAATCTGTGAGTCACGGGGACTCAGCAATCTCACACCCTCGTGATCAAGACTATTTAAGCTTAAGGGTAGGAAAAGGTAGTGAGGTGGAGTTGCAGCAAGAACTAGCATATATGGTGGCTACCTTACGCAAATGAGAGCGAGAAGAGAAGCAAAGCACGGTCGAGAAGCTATAAAGATCAAGAAGTGATCCTGAAACTACTTACGTCCAAGCATAACACGAGAACGTGTTCTCTTCCCGGACTCCGCCGAAAAGAGACCATCACGGCTACACACGTGGTGGATTCATTTTAAATTAAGTTAAGTGTCAGGTTTTCTACAACCAGATATTAACAAATTCCCATCTGCCCATAACCACGGGCACGGCTTTCGAAAGTTCAAACCCCTGCAGGGGTGTCCCAACTTAGCCCATCACAAGCTCTCACGGTCAACGAAGGATATTCCTTCTCCCTGGACGACCCGATCAGACTCGGAATCCCGGTTACAAGACATCTCGACAATGGTAAAACAAGACCAGCAAAGCCACCTGATGCGCTGACAAATCCTGATAGGAGTAGCTCGTATCTCGTTCTCAAGGCACACCGGATGAGACATCCTACGAGTAAAACCAAACCTCAAGTTGCCCCAAGGTGGCCCCGCAGTCTACTCGGTTCGGACCAACACTCAGAGGACCACTGGCCCAGGGGTTTAAAATAAAGATGACCCTTGAGTCCGCGGAACCCCAGGGAAAAAGGCTTAGGTGGCAAATGGTAAAAACAAGGTTGGGCCTTGCTGGAGGAGTTTTATTCAAGGCGAACTGTCAAGGGGTTCCCATTATAACCCAACCGCGTAAGGAACGCAAAATCAAGGAACATAACACTGGTATGATGGAAACTAGGGCGGCAAGAGTGGAACAAAACACCAGACATAGGGCCGAGCCTTCCACCCTTTACCAAGTATATTGGTGCATTAAAGTAAAGAAGATATAATAATGATATCCCAACAATAGTCATGTTCCAACAAGGAACAAACTCCATCTCCACCTGCAACTGGCAACGCTATAAGAGGGGCTGAGCAAAGCGGTAACATAGCCAAACAACGGTTTGCTAGGAAAGGTGGGTTAGAGGCTTTACATGGCAATACGGGAGGCATAATATAGCAAGTGGTAGGTATCGCGACACAGCAATAGAGCGAACAACTAGCAAGCAAAGATAGAGGTGATTTCGAGGGTATGGTCATCTTGCCTGCAAAGTTCTCCAAGTTGACGAAAGCTTGATCCTCGTAAGCATACTCAACGGGTTCCTCAATCACGTAATCGTCTCCCGGCTCCACCCAAGCAAGAACACAAGCAAAGTAAACAACAATCAACCACGGTGCAATGCACAAGCAACATGATGCAAAACATGGCATGACATGTGGGATGTGATATGCAATGCATATGCATGCTTCGGAAGGGAAATATTGAACCAGGCCTCAACTTGGCAAACTAAGCGTGCCGCTGGAAAGATGAGTTGATTTCGGTCGAAATCGATATAAAGATCACCGGAATCGGATGCACGGCTTGCAAATGGCAAGCAAAACAATAATGGCACGATTCTGCGATTAACAGCACGATGCCATCTAGAATGCAACAAGAAACTAAGCTACTGCACTCAAACATAACAACAAAGCACATGTCAATGATCTACTCAAGATGCTTGACAAAATATTAACACTGAGCTATGGCTAAATCACACTAGAACAGGTTCAAACAAGCATGGCAAAAGTGCAAAAGATATCAGCATCACAGACTTAGTGAAATACCAACATGCCAGGAATTAACATCAGGAAGCAATGTTTAGAGCAAGCAAACACCATGCTACCAGAACAGAACATAGCAACCAAAGGCATAGCATGAATCTACTCAAAGCATAGAACAAAAGTCCCTTACTGACCATAAGCCAAAAGGGCACAGAAAATATGATGGCACCCATGTAAACATAGCAAGTTTCGTTGACAGATTCAGACTTGGCAGAAAACAGAGCATGGCATAAACAGAATTATGAAGGCCTCTTTGCGAGCTCGATTCACTCACCACAAGGCATTGCATGACAAGATAATAATATCATCAGCAAGAAGACATGTTCAAGAAGCTAACCATGGCAAGAACAAGTCTATAGCATGCTTGGATCAACTACAACAACCTTGGCAAAATTGATTAACACGTAAACAATCTGCCAGGAACATTTTATAGCAAAAGTATAGCAAGATTGAGTCATGCTAGGGTACTCCATAAATGCAAACAGGGGCATGGATGGATATAACACAACCATATGTCCAAATCATCCTTACTGAACATACTCAAAAGAAGCATCGATCTCACTCTAGCAACATGAATACATGGCATAAAAATTACAGCAGGGAAAATGACAAATTCTAATTCTCTGAAATCAGCAATATTACGAGAGCTACTTTGCATGCTTGTGCTAGTCACCACAACAATCACAAAAATACATGGCATATACCCATGTAAAGATGGCATGGCATAGATGAAAATACATGTAGAGCTCATGATCATATGCAGCACACAACAAATGTGGCAAAAATGACAAATGCTCATACTCTGCTAAGATTCAGCATCTAACATTTTATAGCACTCTTGCATCAGTCATTTGGGCATCAAGATGGACTCAAACAAGCAGGCCACAATGGAACAAAATGAAGAGCACATCACGATGAACATTTCGATATATCATGCATGCAAAACGTATCTACGGATGAGGAGTTATGGCATGTTGAACATGGCTAAAAATATATCAGAAAATGACTTAGTGGAAAAAATCAGGGGTCAACCCTAGGGTTTCTCAGATCCGGATCTGGCGCGGAAGTCGAGGTTGACCGGATCTCTCACCGGAGTTGCCTGGGAAGAGCAGGGCGACGCCGAAGGACGGCGAGGTAGCTGCGGCCGGGCGCGCTCGCCGAGGCGGCACGGGCGGCTCCTGCCGGGGCGGCGCGGGCGGAGGCCGGCGACCTCGGGCGACGGGGAGACGGGGTGGCGCCGGCGAGTGGAGGAGGCGGCGTGGCGAGGTGGCGATGCGGACGCGCGGCGGCGGCGCTCGGCTCGGGGGCGCGGGGGGAGAGGAAGGCGGCGATGGGCCGGGCAGGCCCGCTGCGGGCTCGCCGGGCCGGCGGTGGAGATGGGCGGCGGTGCAACACGTGGCAGGCGGTGGTTGGTCCGGGCAGCGGCGGCGGACGTGTCCGGCCGTCGCGGACGCGTCCGGTGGCGGCGGGGGGAGGTTTTTAGGGTTTTGACCGCGAATTTGGAGAGGGGATCACTTATTTATACATAGAAGGAGGTGGGAGTGTCCAAATGAAGAGCGGTTTTCGGCCACGCGATCATGATCGAACGGCCGAGAGGATGGAGGGGTTTTGGATGGGTTATTGGGCCACTTTGGAGGGGTGTTGGGCTGCAACACACACGAGGCCTTTACGGTTCCCCGGTTAACCGTTGGAGTATCAAACGGACTCCAAATTGCACGAAACTTGACAGGCGGTCTATCGGTGGTGTACCAAGGCCACTTGTAAAATCTCGGTCCATTCTGAGAAAGTTTAACACCCGCTCACGAAAAGAGACAAAAGGGGGCGCCGGAGGACATAGGAGTGTCGGATTGCAAAATGGACAACGGGGAAAATGCTCGGATGCATGAGACGAACACGTATGCAAATGAGATGCACATGATGACATGATATGAAATGCATGACATGAACAAATTGCAAAACAAAGACAAAACCCAACCACAAAGGAATCTCATAACTTAGAGCCGAAAATGGCAAGAGTTGGAGTACAAATACGGCAAATTACATCCGGGGTGTTTCAAAACTCCATCACTACGAAATTATCTCGTCTCGAGATCTAGGACTGAAAGAACTTCGGATATTCGGAACGGAGGTGGTCCTCATGTTCCTAGGTGGCTTCTCGATCGGAATGGTGTGACCACTTCACTTTCAGGAATTTGATAGACTTGTTGCGAGTCTTGCGCTCAATCTCTTCAAGAATGGCAATGAGATGGTCATGATAAGACAGGTCTTCTTGGAGATCAATCTCTTCGAAGTTGATGGTGCAGTCAAGAGTCTTGAAACACTTGCAAAGCTGTGACACGTGAAACACGTCGTGCACATTTGCAAAGTTGGACGAAAGCTCAAGATGATAGGCGAGATCGCCTCTTTTTACCAATGATCTTGAAAGGACCCACGTATCTA